>NW_025112997.1:1869067-1871854 GCF_010416935.1 Polistes fuscatus | reverse complement strand
GTTGAATAGTAAAACTGCATATAGGAAGAATAGTGATAAAAGCGGAAGAAATATCAGTCGAGATGAATAAGTTGAACCGTAATCGTCGTAGAATCATGTAACGCGGCATATTTTTGTTTAAATAAAGAATTATATAAATTCCGACACATTAATATTTAAAAATACTTTTGTAAGAGTAATTTTGATCATTTATGTTAAAATTGTACTTCTCTTACAATAATTCGATTTTTTTCGATGAAATTGATATCAATTTGAGTTAAATAATTTAAAAATATTATCGCGTAGAGATGAATTCTTGAAAAATTACGTTACGAGTAAATACCAGTTGTTTTAAATTGACAGTAATAGTAAGAATACTCCTATGACTCATTGTATATATCGTACTATACGTGATATATGTATTATTTATTCTCAGAAAGGAAATGTTCAATCCAAATGTATTCTCTTTTCCAGCCTGATATTCCATCGACCGACCATTCGATCGTTTTGAATACATTCAAATACCATATCAAATCTGACAATGGTAGCAACATTATTCGACTCTTACCTTCTCTATGGTATTGTCTTCTCTTATTTTCTTTTATGTTCGTCTTTGTAGACGTCTCTTACGTCTTTTACTTTAGCATCGTAGAGAGAATATTAATGAGATAGAAAGAGAGAAAAGCCAGATAAGAAGTAAATCGTGAAATCTCGTCTTCCGTAAAGTAAGTAATATGATTTATTACAAAAAAAAAAAAAAAAAGAAATTCGAATTAATTGATCCGTTCTCATTAGTTTCGTGTCACGAAGTGTACGAATACTGTACAAATAATTTTGAAAGATTCGACGTTAAAGTATTTCAAGTACGAAATTAAACATCTTTGAATCGTTGTAACCGAACCACACGTGTAATTTTCAATTCGATTTTACCTTAGAGAGATTAGAACTAATCTATACGCATGTTTTTGCACGATTTATTTTTCTGATGTAACTCGTGGCTAATGTTAGAACGATTACATTTTTTCTCGTCTGATATTTCTTAACTACTTAATTTTTAATTTACTTTTTAATATATTTCCTTGTGCGTCAAGTTGATCGATCATTTTTTTTATCTCTCGTTAGAGATATATTTCATAAATTAAAAAAAGAAGAAGAAAACATATATATATTTATATAAGAATTTGAAATCACAAAAAATATTACGTTAAAGCTTATTTTTACACCAAATGAGTATATTTAATTGATCTTTGTGGCGTTAAATCTACCCCGAGAACATTTTTCAAGTTATCAAGCTTGTCATTCTCGACCCTATATTTCTTTACTCAAGTATCATAGAAGAAGTCAAGACAAACACAATGGGGAGCAAACGATGTCGCTTTCTGAAGGGACTGGATGCGGGTTATTCGGTCGCAAAGTCTTACGATAAAAACAAGTAGATTTATAGAGGGGGGGATAGAGAGAAAATGAGAGAAAAAAAAGAGAGAGAAAGAGAAAAAACCATTAAGTTTCTTCGTAGTATATCATCGCAATTCACGAAAGCCTCCAGATGTTATCTAATTGAGAGAAAATTTCGAGGCAATACGATTTGAACGATTGGAGGTAATTAGTTTGACGTTTTATAAATAATTTAATGTAATTCTGATCGTATTGATTCATTGATATATAGCACTTCTGCTTTCTCGTTAAAGATTTATCTAAAAGCTTGTATCGTAGTAAATGTATCGAATCGTTTGAATTCAATTTTTCAAACGCGTGACTAGATACGAATTTTTATTCCCTTTTAAAACGATCTATCACAAGATATAGATGATACCGTTTGAAATTTCAAAGTAGTAGTAGGAGCTAGAACGAGGTGAAACTTAAAAATTTTATCGATATTGCTTCGATATCTAAATCGACTTATCTGTATATGTGTGTGTGTGTGTTTTTTTTCTTTAAATTAAGAGTCATTCAGAATTGAAAGAATTTCAAAAATGACGATACTGCAAAAATACAAATATTTTAACATTCGTATCTATAATAATAACAACAGTTATATAATTTTGTGAACTTAGATTTTAAATTTGATTACCTTTAAAATAATGAAATTGAAATATCTTCATTAATGTTGGTTATCTAAAATTATTAAAAATGAAGAGTCATTAATTTATAAATCCAAATACTAACAATATCACACTCGAACAAATATCACACTCATTATATAATAATATCAATATATATTTATATAATACAAATAAAGTATTATAACGCGTAAGAGAATTTTAATGGTAAGATTCTCGGATAGATAGTAGAAAGGAAAAAGTTCGTCGAAAGGGGGGTGAGTGGGTGGTTTAGGAGGGGAAGGTCACGCACGAATTGCGAGCCACGACACGGCTCGTTGGATGCACCGTCGTTGCTTTATGCAAATCAATCTGTTCGAGAGGAATAAGTCCACGATGTTGAGCTCGTGAAACCATTCGCCAATTGAATTTTCTAGGATCGAGAATAATGCGAAGAACGAGACCCGGAGTTTCTCCTTCTCTCTTTCTCTCCTCTCCCTCTCTCCAAAAGCTCTCTTTAAACTTCGACGACTAGGAAAATTCGAATGTTGCTGAGCTCTCTTCGAGAGGAAGAAATATATAACCGGTAAGGATGAAGCGTAGACAATTAATTTGTTTTATCTACATAGATATATACGTATGTATATACATATATATATAAAATACATAACCTTATTATTCTTTCTATTCACACATACCTATATACAGATGCGCTCTCCAATTTGTTGCAAACGATACTTGACAATTGAAAATCATCCTCATACGTATA
>NW_025112997.1:1860139-1868967 GCF_010416935.1 Polistes fuscatus | reverse complement strand
TTAAACGGGATAACGCAGTACGTTGGAACATATACAGCTGACAGAAAATGGCGTTTCCTCTACCTTTCCCCTGCGCCCCCTGCCGTTGCCACTGCGTTACCTCTGCTGCGCATCTGCTGCGCGCGGTAGTATGCGCGGTAGTCCACTTTCAAAAAAAGTAGCGAAATCCGTTGACCAATGGCTACTTGAGATTTTGCATTTTTTCAATCTATTATAGAAAAATATCGAATATTTAAAAATAGGATGTAGGAACATAACAATTGTCGAAATATATACTTTATTAATCCAAACAATCAAAATTAATCATTATAAGTCGATATCGATAGTGTTCGAGTCGATAGAAATGATATCGTAAAACAAGATATATATATAATTGCGTAGAAAAATGCATACCAATGTACATGGAATTTTTTTCTACGCAAATATTCTTTATCCTCGACATTATCGTAATCTTTCGATTATATTATTTGGAAGTCATTTGCTAGAAGAATCTATTAGTATATAGGCAAATTATTTACGTTAGAAAATATTTTTTAATTACCTGAGATTAACGGGACGACGAAGTATCCGTGCGATCTCCACGACGGCCCAAAACGAAAAGAGCGCTGATTCGCTAATTATCTTTGGTCTTCCATTTTGGACGTAAAGTGACCAATCAGAAATTCCCAATTACCATATAGAAATGTATTTCACGCACACATACATAACTCGCCTTTCTTCATGACCACTCTAGTCAAGCTTGATATGATAATTTATTTATTAAATAAATAAAAATTTATGCTATTATTCTATTTAATGTACACGTATCTCGTTAATATTTAAAAAATAACGAAAAGAATAAAGACAATATGCACTATAAACCTTATCACACAGAACAGAAAAACATACATAACTTATTTATTACAATAATTAAATATCAATTTTATGAATTATTATAATTATCTAATTACTAATCCAATTAATAATTATTGTTATCTAATTTATTTTTTTGTTAGGTATATACGTTCCTTGGTAATATTAAAAAAATAACGAGTAAAATAAAGACAATATACACTAAAAACTTTATCATATGGCAACGTTCTGATTTAAACATTCCTTCAATTTTTATGTAATTTTTTAAACTAATATACATTTGTTTTAACATCCCTGTGCAATGATGACTTTGGATAATAAAATTTTTATCCAGAAAAATATCACATTAAAATTATTTTATATTCAAAGTACGTTAATAAGTATGTAATGTTTAAACCAGTACATATATGTTTAAACAATCTAAAATATAAAGATATTGCATTAGAATATTAAAATAATTGTTAAATAATCGATAGGAATGTCTATTGTTGTCTAAAAGATCGGAATATATGACGTATGTACCGTCCCCTTCGAAATCCACCGTTGAAATGAGACGTTGTCCTCTATGAAAGTACTTTTATTAAATGTTGTTTATCTGACTTTCCGAACGTTGCGCATGTATATAAAAGGGTGTCATACACCTAATACATAATTATTAAGATTGTAACGTTCTTATTTTCGTATTTTTATCTATTTTCATGTAATTATTTTAATGCTCCTGCGCAGTGATGACTTCGAGGATAATATTTAGCTGCATATAAGAAAAGTGCATTAGTGCATTAAAATAATTGTTAATTAATACGTAATGTACACGTATGTAAATGAAAAAATAAAGTACATTTCTCTAAACAATTATGCAACCATATATATTAAACAATTAATAAACAATTATACTAATGGAAAATGTGAATTATTAAGTTTACCATTATGATAGAAGAAGCTGAGGTGTTTGTTCGTTTAAAAACTATAAAAAAAATTGCCCATTTTCATTTTACAATCTTGTAAGTTCTTCTTTTATGTATGTACTTGATACATAAAACAATAAGAAAGCCTACTAGATGCTGTGCTTTCCAAATCTTCAAATACTTGCAAACCTGAAAATCAGAATATTGTATTAGTAAAGTATCAAGCAAACTGAACGAGTCAATATATGTATAATATGTATCATATTTGTATAAGATGTCACTCTCTCTCTCTTTTTTCTTTCTTATACTTTTTATATTAATCTTTTTATGTTATAAAAGAAAAGAGATATAATTACCACAACTGATATCAATATAAGAAAAGTAAACACAATTATTATGTCGATAGTAAAAGTAATCACAATTAGACTGACGATGCGTGTATGTATTCATGCTGTATTCTACCAGATGTTTGGAAACCTAAAAAAAAGTATTAACATAGCATTGGTATAATATAAAGAAATTAACATATATAAGTGTTGTTTTATACCGTGTAACACTTTCCTTGTCAATATTTAAAGAATAATGTATAGAATAAAGACAATATACACTAAAAACTTTGTCACTCTAGACGAAAAAACACAATTGTATAGAAAAAATCACGTTGTAGATATTTCTTAAAACAATTGATATCACATGCACAGAGAAACATAATCGTATAGATAAGAAACCACGTTATAGAAATCTTTAAAACAAATGACATTAAAGCAATATAGCCATCCTTAAAGAATTAAAATAAATTGAAACAAAACAATTGAAATCTCTTCTGCCAACTATGAAGTATAAATTCCCATACTCTGCATTTATGAAAAATTCTTGTTATTTTCATTCTTAAGGATGGTTACAGTGCTTTATGTCAATTGTTTTTAAATATCTGCAACGAGGTTTCTTTTCTATACGATTGTGTCTTCTGTGCGGTTTTCCGTGTATAACCTCTTTATTTTATTCTTTATTTCTTAAATATTATAAAGGAATGTGTACACCTAATAAGAAAAATTAATTTATTTTTGATTTATTAATAAATAAAATTTGTGTGTTTTTTCTGTTGCAGTGTGATAAGTTTTTAGTGTATATTCTCTTTATTCTATACATTAGTTTTTAAATATTAACAAGAATAACTTGATACTTTACTAATAAATTTATGATTTTCAGATTTGCAAGTATTTGAAGATTTGGAAAAGCACAGCATCTATTAGGCTTTCTTATTGTTTTATGTATCAAGTACATACATAAAAGAAGAACTTACAAGATTGTAAAATGAAAATGGGCAATTTTTTTATAGTTTTTAAACGAACAAACACCTCAGCTTTCTTCTATCATAATGGTAAACTTTAATAATTCACATTTTCCATTAGTATATTGTTTATTAATTGTTTTAATATATTGGTTGCATAATTGTTTAGAGAAATGTACTTTATTTTTTCATTTACATATACGTGTACATTACGTATTAATTAACAATTATTTTAATGCACTAATGCACTTTTCTTATATTGCAGCTAAATATTATCCTCGAAGTCATCACTGCGCAGGAGCATTAAAATAATTACATGAAATAGATAAAAATACGAAATAAGAACGTTACAATCTTAATAATTATGTATTAGGTGTATGACACCCTTATATACATGCGCAACGTTCGGAAAGTCAGATAAACAACATTTAATAAAAGTACTTTCATAGAGGACAACGTCTCATTTCAACGGTGGATTTCGAAGGGGACGGTACATACGTCATATATTCCGATCTTTTAGACACAATAGACATTCCTATCGATTATTTAACAATTATTTTAATATTCTAATGCAATATCTTTTATTTTAGATTGTTTAAACACTATATGTACTGGTTTAAACATTACATACTTATTAACGTACTTTGAATATAAAATAATTTTAATTGATATTTTTCTGGAAAAATTTTATTATCCAAAGTCATCATTGCACAGGGATGTTAAAACAAATGTATATTAGTTTAAAAAATTACATAAAAATTGAAGGAATGTTTAAATCAGAACGTTGCCATATGAAAGTTTTTAGTGTCTATTGTCTTTATTTTACTCGTTATTTTTTTAATATTACCAAGGAACGTATATACCTAACAAAAAATAAATTAGATAACAATAATTATTAATTGGATTAGTAATTAGATAATTATAATAATTCATAAAATTGATATTTAATTATTGTAATAAATAAGTTATGTATGTTTTTCTGTTCTGTGTGATAAGGTTTATAGTGCATATTGTCTTTATTCTTTTCGTTATTTTTTAAATATTAACGAGATACGTGTACATTAAATAGAATAATAGCATAAATTTTTATTTATTTAATAAATAAATTATCATATCAAGCTTGACTAGAGTGGTCATGAAGAAAGGCGAGTTATGTATGTGTGCGTGAAATACATTTCTATATGGTAATTGGGAATTTCTGATTGGTCACTTTACGTTCAAATGGAAGACCAAAGATAATTAGCGAATCAGCGCTCTTTTCGTTTTGGGCCGTCGTGGAGATCGCACGGATACTTCGTCGTCCCGTTAATCTCAGGTAATTAAAATATTTTCTAACGTAAATAATTTGCCTATATACTAATAGATTCTTCTAGCAAATGACTTCCAAAATATAATCGAAAGATTACGATAATGTCGAGGATAAAGAATATTTGCGTAGAAAAAATTCCATGTACATTGGTATGCATTTTTCTACGCAATTATATATATCTTGTTTTACGATATCATTTCTATCGACTCGAACACTATCGATATCGACTTATAATGATTAATTTTGATTGTTTGGATTAATAAAGTATATTTCGACAATTGTTATGTTCCTACATCCTATTTTTAAATATTCGATATTTTCTATATAGATTGAAAAAATGCAAAATCTCAAGTAGCCATTGGTCAACGGATTTCGCTACTTTTTTTGAAAGTGGACTACCGCGCATACTACCGCGCGCAGCAGATGCGCAGCAGAGGCAACGCAGTGGCAACGGCAGGGGGCGCAGGGGAAAGGTAGAGGAAACGCCATTTTCTGTCAGCTGTATATGTTCCAACGTACTGCGTATCCCGTTTAATCAGGTAATTGGAAAAGTATTTTACACCTTTCTATTATATATCAAACGATAGCTAATACAAGATTTTCATACATGAGTGTTTTCAAAACGAATATTGAAAAGTTCGATAGATATATGTGAAAATATAACATCGATATATCTCGGCGTCCCGCCAAATCTCACCAATGTTACTTAACAATATTTCTTCTAATTTCCACCTTTTTTCATGGTATCGATACTTACTACCACCTCTAATGATGCTCTAATTAATTATTTTTCATAATTATGTATTCAAAGATCGTATTTCGTATTAAATTCGATTCCTGTCACATACACACACATACAGGCTATATGCATAAGTATAGGTAGCTCGTACACATACACTCATATATTTGATTTTCTTTATGTTATACTAATGTAATCTTTTTTTTTCCTTTTTTAGGTACCGAGCATTAGGAGAGTCCAGCAGGAATACATATACTCAGTCTAACAATTGTGTTACTCTTTTTTATCTTCATATTCATCGAGGTAAGCGTTATTCTTTTTTTTAAACCATACAGAAATGTATACAAAGAGTGAGAACGAAAGTGAGAGAGAGAGAGAGAGAGAGAGAGAGAGAGAGAGAGAGAGAGAGAGAGATATAAGAAAACAAAATATTCTATCTACGGGCAATAACGAATGTGTACGTATATTCCAGGAATTTCTCGAAGTGAGAACAGAAGAAACGAAGACAGCCGAAAACAAAACGAAGACAGCCGAACGTTCGACATGAAGGACGCGATTACGTGTTCATTCCTGATCATCCTTCAACGAGCTAAGATCTAACGAACGTGACGTATTAAACTATTATATATATATAACGTTATCGATTTTTATTAACAATTTTTACTGATATTAAATACTTTATATGTAATTTTATACAAGTAGTGAGATAAAGGCAATTAATATTGCTTGAATTTATATTGATTCTTTATGATAAAATATCTTTAAAAGTGTGCAATGCCTTCAGGAATGATTCACAGGATATATTGTTCTATAATCTTTTTAGTATGTTTCAGCTTTTCAGAGTTTTATTTAATTTTATTTTATTCATCGTCATCCTAAGGGTAGGATACCCATCCTGCAGTCATCAATGAAGACTAAAAGTAAGTATATTTTCCTTAAACGTTTCTATGATAACTTTAATGGTTTTTTATTATAACGATGATATTAATTGTTCTTTTTCTTTTTCTGTTTCAGAACATCATTGCAATCGAGCGCGTAGGCAATGAGGTACTCGTGTGTTGCATCGTAAATAAAATATAAAAAAGTCGGAAAGTAGTCAGTGTTGTTCGCCGTGTGTTAAAGTTTCGTTTGCTCGGTTAAGAAACTCCGTAAGTTTCTTTTATTCGGTTTAAACGTGTGCTCATCGTCATCCTAAGGGTAGGATACCCATCGTGCATTCATCAATGAAGAATAAACGTAAGTCAATTTTTATTTTAAACACTTTCTCAATAATTATAATAATTTTTCTTACAACAATGATTTCATAATTTTGTTTTTATTTTGTTTAGATCATCATGGGAATATCAGTGTTGGAAGTGTTTGTGAATTGTGTTTGTGAAGTGTTGCAAGTGTTCGTGCATTGCTATCGTGCGCGAAGCAATATACGGGAGTGTTGTATCGTTAAATATAATTAAAATCACGGATTAGAAGCACGTTCGTTCGTTTTCATTTCAATTTCGTCGCGTTCGCGAACTATTTTTGAAATTTATATATTAAATTAACTGCGACCAAGGCAGTAATTGCATTAGAGTTTGTTCGAGTAAAGTTGTATTTTTATCTTTAAACAGTCGCACAGACTGTTCGCGTATTAGAATCAGTGCATCAATGAAGATTTTTCTACTTGCATTGACTGTGTGCAAAGCAGTCTTTGAATTAGTTGTGTAGAATCAGTGATCGGGCGTAAAACAAATTAAAATCAAACGCGAATTAGAATCAGTGTTGTTCGTCGTATAATAAAATTTCGGTTTCGCGATAAGAAACTCATCTATAGTTTCTTATTTTCGTTTATACCGCGTCATTAGATTCACGCGAGGTGCATCGCCATGGTGCAATTGAATTTCATCCCATTGGAATGCATTGTAAGTATCTATTTTTATTTACATTTTATTCGATTTTATTTTTATATGATTTTGGATTATATTGCAGATAACTTATCATTTTGTTCTATTTTATTTTACAGATATGACGACGGACTTTCTACCTTATCAAGATGTGGGATGAATTCTTCGATGGATCATCGATGGATCATCGATGGATCTTCGATGGATCTTCGTGGACCTTCGGTGGATCTTCGTGGATCTCCTTCAATACCAAATCGAGGAACTCTTCCATCTCAGACACACACTTGCTGCGAAGTAGGAGTGTTTTGGAGCCATCGTAGAACTTCTTGCCGTGAGTTAAAAAATTTAAAGTCCCTCCGGTGCTCAATCATGTCGAGGATGAAAGGTCCTAATCGGCACGAGTTACTGGTTGTAATTATTTAAATAAATTTGACGAGCACATGAGTAATTCCTTTCTAGGAGTTACTCATGAAAACTGTATATTATATTGTATTGTATTGTATATTTTATTAGTTCAGGATAGGTTTTCTTGTCTCATCGATTAAATTCATTTAATTAAGTAATGCAATTAATTAATGCACTTTCTTTTTTATTACGTGTTTTGTTCGTGGTTATGTGGTGAAACCGAGCATTATTTACTCGTTTTCGTTCCAGAAAAGCATGTAATAAATGTCTTACATGCATTGCTTCGTACTTAGTTTATCTAATCGCGATTAATTTTGATATATCGATACTTCGATATTATAAATAATGAGCAAGAAGACAAACTCATTCGCGACGGATAGATTCTAGCAGTTAAGTGGTGGCTCAAAGCCCAGTTCTTTTATTAGAACAGCCAACTTAATGAAAGGAGTCGTCCGAGGTTTTGAATATATATTAAAAGATATTAAAAGATATTAAAAGTTATATTTATCAAATAAATTGTAGAGTCCTTAGCCGCTTAGATGAATTTTATAAAATGTATTTATGTTATGTATTTATGTTTAATCATATTTTTTAGATCAGGATTTTCAGCTTCTAATTACTAATCTCCCGTTTCTCCCCCCTATACTTTCTGCGTTCTCATCTATGCGTGTGCCCAGGTGCTACTCGTAGGTGAGAAACGGTTAGTAGGTTTAGTTTTAAGTTTTTCCCCCTATTGGCGGCTGTCATTGTGCTAGTGATTGCACGGTGTACGTTGCACTGTGTGTTGCGTAGTGTGCATTGTACATCGTTTCGCGATACGTAATACCGCGCTTATTATTTTTTAAAGTTATTGAATAAAAATAACTTGTAGAGTCACGCGTACGATACGTTTTTTTTTTTTTTAACAATCGTTTTGCATAGTAGAGTTACCGCATTTATTTGTGGAAACTATGATATACTCGTATAAACTAGTATGCATATATACTAGTGTATACTTGTATTTTTGCATTAGTCATTTTTTGCAATAATCTAGCCTTGGCAGACGATTACAGCAATTGGTACGTACTCCCATAAGTTTAGAAAACACGCGTTTGAACTAGGGGTGTCGGAGGTGCCCCGGGGCATGCTCTCTAGTTTAGGCTTTTGCACCCTGGTGGTATGTGTGAGAATCGTGGAGTGGGTGGGTGGGTATGCATGTATGTTTGATCTTTTTACATATTGCCAATATGGCAGGTAGCATACTTAGGTTGAATGTTTATTTAATTTGTAAGTAGGTAGAGACCGGAGAAGTCGCGCGATTGTAATTTCCACTCAGGAGTGGACAATTTTTCTTCGGATATTATACAAAGTTTCAGCAACCTTTAGATTCATTTATCATTTAAATATTTTTTTATTTTTCCATATATTGCTGATACTCTGTACGCGAGTATAAATCAGTATCGAACTT
>NW_025112997.1:1823725-1859456 GCF_010416935.1 Polistes fuscatus | reverse complement strand
GGACACCAAATTCGTGTCTACATCGTCAAAAAAGATGCATATGTGTTTAGTTAGAGTCAAAAATATTAAAATTTTCGTATTGTTAAATTTTAAAGCGTAAATAATGTTCGATAAATATTACCAGTAATTTTTTTTTTCTTTTTTCATCTTTAAGATTTTTCAATGTGATCGTATATTTTAAATTTGCAATTTTTCTTTTCTATATATTGCAGTTTTAAAGTATTTCATAATAATTAATAGATATTATTTTTTTAGTAACTTTATGTTTGTACTTTTCTTTTTTATATATATATTTTAAGTAAATGTAAAATCACGCGTTTAAATGTAATTTTATTGCAACGGTAAATAAAATTTGATAAAAATAAATAAAGAATTCAATTGAAAAGTGCATCTGTGAATGGACGATTTATATGTCAGGCTATTGCATCACTTGATTGTATGATTAATATATTTTTCTTTTTGTTACAGGTGATCATCTACTCGTTTTGATTTTCTTCTACTTGAGCTCCTAATGTAATGGCTACTTTGTAAATTATATATGATAATAAGGCATTTCTGAAGGCACACATGAAAATTAAATATGACATATACATTGTTATTAAAATTCTATAACAAATATTGCTCTAAATATTTGTGAAAATATACCAAAGATTTTTCATATTGTTTTTAACAAATTAAATATTACATTTAAATTAATATTTCAAATTACGTGCGTGTATTCTCGAATTCGCTTACGATTCGGGCGGAACGAAATCGTGACTGTAGGGAAGCACGACAAGAAATTTTCAACGACTGATGTTAGTATTAGTTGCAATAGTAATAATGTGGTAGTAGTACTTTTACTTGTAGTAATAGTAATAGTAATAGCATTCATGATAATAGTAGTGTTAGTATTGTAGTATAATACTTGTACGATTTACATGTTCGACAATGCGATTCACCGATCGGATTCTCTCACGGGTCATCGCTCGTGGATGCATTGGAAGGGATGTTAAAACATCCCGTAGAATTTGCATTTATACCGGCACCCCGACTATACTGCTACTGTTATACCACCTATCTATAGATCATAAATTTATCGTTCAGGACCCCCCATGGATTAAAAGTATCTTTTTCTTTGAGCTTAATATTTATGGGGCTCATATTTTTTCTTCTCTCAAAAAATTTTTAAAAACCGTATTTTTCGAAGAAATTTTTTTATATTTATAATTATGTATATAACTAACTTTCTAAATTTTAACAACAATCTTTTTATCTTTTGTTTGATTCCTTTTATTAATTTACCTACACGATGAACTATCTAACCGGGTAACTTTATAATTTAACAATATTAGATATCGATGCTGATATTGGAAAGTGGCCAATAATATGAGAAACCATAATGTCATGATAAACATAATAATAATAATAATAATAGTTATAATAATAGTAATAGTAATAATAATAATAATAATAATAATAATATCAATAATAATAATAATAGAATGTGTAACATGACACGTTATCGTATCGATTCGCATCACGTGATACGCGTTTCCAAGGTGTCTTTTTTCAACGTTCGCGGAATATTAAACGCTGATTTTGCGATAGTGATCTTAAGAGGGAACGACGTTGACGTACGATCTTATCGAATTTTCTCGTGCAAGCTGTTCTTACTCTCTTTCTCTCTCTCTCTTTCTCTTTCTTTTCCTTACTTACTTACATACACTTTATCACAAAATATCTGTGGTGGAAGAAATCTGCTTCGCGTGGTTCGTAACTCGCGAAGAATTTTTCTTTCCGTTTCTTTTACTGCTATTTACGACATCTTCCAGTTTGTTTCGAGAACATTCTCTGCAAAGTTTGGTATAACAAAAGGGAATAAAATTATTCTTACGGAGAGGGCTAGGGTAGAGATATCTTTCGCGAATGTCAAAATCCGGATTCTTTAAGTTTGATAGATAATAAAGGAAGCGTAAAGTTGTAAGAAAGTAGGGGTGGTTTTTTTGAAGAAAAAGAAATTTTATTTTTATAGTTTTTTTGAGATTTGATTTTTAAAGATTCGAGATAAACCTTGTATCCATGAAATTTAATAGAAATAAATTTTAAACGTAAGTACACTACGGAAAAATAGTAATAAAAGATATGGTTTTTTATTGGGATTATATTGAAACATTTTCTTTTTTTTTTTTTTTTTTTTCGTCGATATTTAAACCAGCTGTCAGTTTTTATTAAATATAAATCTCGTTATTCATTATAAGTTATAAAAAAAGTTATTTAATTAATACGAACGAACGAAAAGAAAGGGGGGGGATATTTAAAAGAGACTCGTATTAATTAAATCTCGAGAAAAAAAATTGGCACCGCTTAAGAAGTCTCTGAAAATGATTTAGATTTTTCCACGTAGATCGAAGTGAAAATTCGACTGACGTTTGAAATGCCGACAGTTCTCGTTCGTTTTGCAGATGAGATCGAAACGTGAACAGATAAAAAAGTAGAGTTAGGGTGATTGAATGAAAGGGGAATAGAGACACGTATATACACACACACACATATGTATATGTACTTATATAGAGGGTGTAAAATTTTAATTAATCAATGACACTATTATTAAGAAAGGAAAATTTTTTTCTATGAAAAAAAATTCAAATATTCGCGATTATTTGAAATAAAATGTTGTCATCAATATCGATTGTTATTTTGGAATTCAATAGGTTTATATGAATCGATCAATATGAACACCCTATATACATATATGTATGTACATGTATATGTATTATATATATATATAAAAGTACATAGATAGAACAGACTGAACGGCCAGCTCAACTGTTGGGCAAAAAGGCAGGAATTTACAGGATACCACCTTTCTCTCTTTCTTTTCCATTCTTTCTTTCTTTCTCTCTCTCTCTCTCTCTCTCCTTTTATTCGTTCGTTGGTACGCGCGTCAGCGCTCGTATTGTCCTCCGCTTCGTTTCGTTTCTTTCTTTATCTCTTTCTCTTTCCTTTCACTCCCCATGGGAAGAGAATCGGCCAGGCTTTATTCCGCTCGAATTCCGTGATTCGGAGAATCTGCCAATTTATCTCTCATTCTCGCAGGAAAATCGAAGAAACCAAATTCGAGTTCATCATTTTTCCTTTCTTTCTTTCTTTTTTTTTTTTTTTTTTTTTTTTTAACCGAATCATCGCAAAAACATCCCCTAATTCAACTCGTCTCATCGTTCGAGTCATAACCAAATCATTTTTCATTTAAATTCGTCTTCGCGTAATAGTTTCTTAATTTTTTATTGTTTTTTATGGATCATTTTCGTATCCTTTTCTTATCGTTTTATCAATCCCATTCTTAATTACAATTTGCAAGGAAATCATTTTTATTTTTGCACATTCAACGTGTTTGCCCAATTGTTTATCACTGTTTTTTTTTTTTTTATTAAGGAGTCGCAGTGGTATAATAATATTTTTATCTTGTTTTATATTAATCCTATCGTTATTGCAATTTGCTATTAGCAAATAGGATTAAATAGCAGGGTAGGTACGGTGGTTGTTAAACGAGAAACTGTAGGAAGATGAAGCAAATATCGCGCCTGTAGATAGGCAACCAACCCGTTTACGCAGTCTGCATGGCCCGTACTGCGGTTGCATATTTCCGGGCGTCCGACCAAGCATGAAAACGAGGTAAAATCAGGTAAAGAGAAACGATAGATGTTACTAATCTTTTTTTCTATTTGTTTTCTTTTTTTTCTTTCTTTTTATTACGTAACACGAGCATAAGTATAATGTAAAGACGTATATGTAAAGTTGAATATAAAAAGAACATTTCAATATTTTAGCAGAAAGGAAATGTAGAAATGTGTTCGAGGACACGATTCATATATAAGTACGATTTATATACGTGCATGCATGAATGAATGTATATGTTCATACATGAATATATAACTACGCGTATGTATGTATTAGAAAATCGATTAGAATAATTACATTGAAAAAAACTGGCGTATACGATTCAAAGGTTCGAGGTCAGTAAGCTTGGAAAGTAATTTCGTTTTCCTTTTTTTTTCAATGATAAATAAAAGAAGATATTTTTTACATATTAAAAAAATTCGAGACTTTTTTCAAATGATCGTATCAACAGTCGGGTTTTGATGAATTCAACTTTTTCGCGTTATTTCCGGCGTTATTAAACGGTAATAAACATTCGCCAGTACTGTAATAATCCTTTTCAACTGGTGCATCCTTTCAACACGATGCGTCATCTCTAAAATCGAGATTACCAGTACAAAATTTGAAAAACGAATATTGAAAATGAAATTTTGACGTTTACTTTAACATATCCTCTATGCAAACGACACATAATTTTGTTCTCGTTTGCACCGTATCATTAATACCTTTACGGTAATAAAAAAGAAAAAAAAAAAGAAAAAAATCAAAAAAAAAAAAATACGAAGAAAATGTTTACTTTGATTTTTTCCATTTTACCAATAGGATGGTTCAAAATGAACTATTTGACGGATCGAAATACGAGAAGATTCTAAATCACGTCTGAAATGTCTGTTGGTAGAATGTAAAATGATTTTGAGGTTTAGAGCAAGATATTAGGTATAAGTAAACACTATTAACGTAATGTTTCTACGAAAAACGAAATTACTTTCCGAACGACCCAATTTATTGATGATTTCGTATGTTCTTAGTGCTTTGCCAGATGTATATATATATATATATCAATTTTGAATTCCTTTGAAGTATGGATATAGTTTAAGGAAAATCTAGAATATTCCAAATTACAGATTTCCTCTGAAAGAAACAGAGAGAGAGAGAGAGAGACAGAGGTAGATGTTTGGTTTTCGAATATATATATATATATATACCTGTATATATTTCGTATATTTACTCCTAACTTCATTTTCATCCTCGCTAAGATTAATTATAGTGTTGAGATTTATATTATTCATATTTATTCATAACATTTTTTTTTTTGCGACGTTGTAATTTAATAATACATTTTTGTTTTCTTTTTTATATACATATTCGCTTATATTATTTTGTTTTACATTTCTGTTTGTTGAATTTAATTATAGAAGATTAAATCAACGATGAGAAACGATACGTATTTCTCGATTAAGATAACAATTTCATTATTTATTTATAATTTACTTTCTATTTTTTTTTTTTTTTTTATTACGATTTAAAATTGTACCATTTTAAATAGATTATTTTTATGTTTTTTTCCTCTTAGCCAAAATTCGATTACAGAGAGAAAAAAAGAAATTATTTCGATTGAAATAACAATTTCATTTTAATTTTCTTACAAACATCATTGATTGTTCTTCTTTTTTCAAGCGCGTTTATCAATATTTTATTTTTTATTTTTTTTCACTTCGATAATAATCATATTTCGATTGGTAATTATAATTTGTATTCATATTTTCTTTTATTTGACATAATTAATATGAAATTGTTGATCTCGCTTATATACTCGTTTTATCTTGTGAAATTAAGAAACGTTTAAGGGGTTATACGCAGTTGCGAGGCTCGAAAAAGACGTATTTTCATGAATTTTTTCTAGAAACAGTTTTTATTTCTCAAAAAAAATTGTTGGTAATTCAAATAGAGTGAACTTTTGAGAATACAATAGCGCGTCGATTATGTAAAAATATTAATCTGCACTGCTCCTGTAGATGATTTCCTGAACGTCCTCTAAAAAAAGACGTTTGGCGGTGATCTCCATTTTGGCGGTTTGGATTATCCGAAATTAAAAAATATAGTGGATTCTTTTAAAGGATAGATTAATGCAGGTATTAAAACCAAGGAATAATAAAAATTTTGATTTTTGACAAAATGGCGTCTATTTGAAAAAAAGTTGTTGTTTTTGACTAAAATTTTCGCTCTAAATTGTTACAAAAAAATAGTAATAAATTTTTTTTAAAAATTATTCCTTATACTTAATACCTGAGGAATATATCTAAGAAGATTGTGTAAAAATTTGAAACCGATCGGTTAAGCCGTTTTTGCAAAATCGAGATCACCGACTTTGAAAATACCGTTTGAGAAAAACGCGTTTAAAGTTTCAAAGAGACGTTTACGCATAGTTAAAAATTTTGTTTGCAGCTTACATGAAGTGAAGAATATTTGTCGGATCGATTTGAAATTTTCAGAGAATATACTTAAATATATGTACATTCCGAAAATGAAAAAAAAAAAATCGATTTTTTGAAAATCCTAACTGCGTATAACTCCTTAAGTCGTAATAAAAGAAAAAAAAAAAGAAACGAAAAACAAAAGAAAATAAATAAAAATCTAAAGTAGACTTAAAGGTATATAATGAAATAACTGGAAAAGCTTTTATAAGCAAAGAATGAAAGTTAACTACACATCCACAGAGTTTAGGGGAGAAAACTTGCTCCTGATTACCGTCTCTGTCGTCGTAGTAGGGAAGAGTGATTAATATCAGAAACGTTATGAATGCTTTTAAAGAAGAGAAAGAGAGAGAGAGAGAGAGAGAGAGAGAAAGGAAGAGAGTATGTCTGCAATTAGTTTGAAATATCGACGGTTCTGAAAAGCAAGGAAGGAAGGAAGGAAGGAAGGAAGCAAGGATTGAAGGAAGGAAACGCACATAAATGCACACACACACACACACACACACGCACATATAAACGTATATACATAATATATACGCGCACATGTGCGTTAACTCACGTCGACATTTTCCCAAAGTGCGATGGCTGACTGAGAGGAAGCAAACATCGGGGACTATGGTTGGGTTTGGTTGGATTGGGTTGGGTTGGGTTGGATTGGGTTGGTGGTCGCGTGCCAGGTATAATTCAATGCCGATATAATTAATTGGCAGTCCAAGTTCGATCGATCATTTTTTTTTCTTTCTCTCTTTCAACGTACACATTTCCTCTTTTCCCCACCCACCCCCGGCCCCTTCTCCTCTCGTTTCTCATTCTCCTTTTTATTTCTTTTTCTTTCTCATTCTCTTTCATTCTTTATTTTACTTTATCTCAGGTTGTGTTGTAGCGATAAAAGAAAATTTACCATTAGAAAAATCGTTTGCGTGATAGAACACAAAGAATAGGATAAGAAAGTAAAAATAAAGTGGAAAAAAAGAAATAAAATAAAAATAAAAAAAAGGAGATTGCGTGTTAACACCGATCGTTGTTATCCCATATTCAACAAAGGACTACTAACTATCCTTTCCTTTTTTCTTTTCTTTTCTCTCTTTCTTTCTTTCTTTATATTGGAGGATCTTTGAATCTTTATATTGGATTTTATATAAATAGAAAATTTGTGATTTATTTACAAATTATTAGATCGAAATATATCTATAACGTAGGATGCAATATTATGATTTTCATTTAGATTAATATTAATATCGATAACATATAAAATATGTTTGTGCAACATAAAGTTAGTATAATGAAATAATCTAATATAAAGAATTCAGATAACAATGGGATTGAGGTAATCAAATTTCTACTTTATTTTATATCAAACTTTCTTGAAATAGTTTTAAATCGTTTTGTGATTAATATTTTAAGTTCGTTAAACAATATCACAATTACTAACTTAATCATTTTTGTTCATAATTTCATCTACTTTCCAGTGATCCGTTGATCAAAACGTTTATTGTCAAACGTGATTAATATTACCGGAGTTATACTTTATTCTAAAAAGAAAATTTATCGAGAAATTATATTAAAAATTATATTCTCTTTGCTTTATTTTGTTTTCTTTTTTTTCTTTTTTTTTTTTTTGGAGAAATCGAGAACGTGTCTTTTTTCCTTTGGGAATCAGTTCTCTTTGTACGACCACTTTACTGAACTAATTCGTATAGTCTCTTTCTACTTTTCTCTCTCTCTCTCTTTCTCTCTCTATCTTTAAGAACGAAATTAACGTTGTCTGTGTACTACAATCTCTTTCTCGCTTTATTTAATTCTTCCTTGTTCTTCCTTCAGTAATTCTCTTTAGTAAGATACGTACTTAATTAATTCGAAATTTCGTCGACCCTTTTCGATCTTTTGTAAACAACAATTTCTATTCAATTGTACCGAGTACGATTCCATTTCATTCGATTTTCTCGTTTCCCATTAGTTTTCGTAAAACAACGCTATCGTTTATTCATTTATCGTAATCGTATATTATTAAATGATAACTTGTTTGTGTCAATTAAAAATATATTCTAGTAGATTAACAAATCTTTGTTCATTAAGAAATAACTGACACGAATTTAATACTTCACCCAATAAACTGATTGAATTCATTCAATACGTGGAATTAACAATACGAGAAGTAATATGTAAATGGATTTCATCACTTTGACGAGCAAATAATCGCTCTGCTCATGGATGGGTCCATAACGATTTCCGAAGGGTTTTCAATTATATTTTATATCAATACATGGTTTGTTATATATTGCATAAACATATATACAATATTCGATACGAGAGAGAGAGGAACCTCTCCATCAGAGAAAATTGCAACACGTAGTAGTAATTTTATATAAATAATTCAACTATTTATATATAAATGCATTTTCATTGATTTGGACAATCAATTAAATGAAGACGAATTTCTCGTTAATTGTTTTTTGGTCTTCTTTTTTTTTTTAATGAAGACAATGCAATTGTTCGGAAAGTAATTTCGTGTGTTTTTTTTTTTTTTTCGATGATAAATAAAACAAGATTATTTTCGTATTCAGAATTGAAAAAAAAAGGTTTCTTTTTTTTTTAAACGATCGTGTACAATCGAATTCGATAAATTTAACTTTTCAAATATCTTTCGCGTTGTTATTCGACAATTAGCATCCACCATTGACGTTTATTTTGTTATCATTTCCCCTTCGAACTGGACGACCTAAATTAAGTGAATATTTCAAATATATTAATTATCAGAACGAAATTTGAAAAATCAATTTGGATCATTGCGTTCAATCAACATATTTCCGTTGTTTCCGTATACAAAACACAATTTTGTTTTTACGTTTTCACAGCATTATTGTTAGCCTCACGATAATAATAATAATAATAATAAAGAAAAAAAACACAAAATAAAATATGAAGAAAATGTTTAGTGTTTGATTTTTTCATTTTGCAATACGATGACCAAAAAAAGAAACTACTCGACGGATCGAGACACGAGAAGGTTCTAAATCACGTCTGAAATGTCTGATGGTATATAAAATGATTTTGAGGTTTAATATAAGAGATTCGGTATCGATAAACATTTTTTTACATCTTTTTTTCTCGCTGTATCATTGCAGTATCATATTTATTATTTAAATAACAAAATATCGACCACAAAAATACATTATATATATATATTCTTTATGATTACTATGACATATATATATATTTTATGATTACTATGACAATTATTATAATTCCTTTGCGTGCCTGAGGTAAAGAATATGGCTCATAGTATTTCATGCTTTGTCGTAAAAGGCGACTAAAAGGGAAACCACCCTCTAACTAACCCCTCTTCTTCCCCTCCACTTTCTACCCTTCTGATATACAATATTAACTACACAGCAAACATAATGGACAACGAAATGGAGGTGTTGTTACTGACCTAATAAATAACAGCTACTTGAAATTAGGTTTCATAAATTATTATATGGACTATACACATACATACATACATATATATATATATAATGATTAATTAATAATGGTAATACGTGTCGAGTTGTAGAACGTTCTCGTGTAAATTGGTCGTGTAAGTTTGTCACTTCTTTAAGAATAGACCTAACATAATACATATATTGCAAGTCATGTTCTCTCTCAAGTATAGCAATCATCAGGAAGATCGATATCACTGAGGGAAACTTGAATGCTACGGTACTAAGTGTCCCTAATTAATTTTGCATTACTGTCAGCTCCGTCTGCTCCTTACATAACCAACGTTGATATAATTAATCGCTTTCCAACGTTCAATCGATTATGTCATATTCTCTATACATATATCTATTATACACATACATACGTGTGGATAGGTATGATGGATAGATAGAAAAAATCATTGAAAATGAATGATCGAAAAATGTACACTTTTTTAAGTGATCTTTTTATAAATTTTCAAATATTTAAATCTTTGATTTAAGTGCAAAAGAAATAAATAAATAATAAAATACAATAAATATATTAGATAATTAATTCTTTATGGGCTGAATTTTTCTTTTTTTTTTTTTTTTTTTAAAAATATGTATTTAGTATTAAAGTATCAATCTCTATAAATACAAATCAAAAAATGAATTCAATAGTTTCAACAATTTTATTACAACGAATACGCATTGTAATTTATGAAATTGCAATACGCCTAACAACGTATAAAAGTTTAAATATAAAATTTCGTAAAATAATTTGCACTTTTTTTTTGGCATTAAACGTAGATGTAAATTGCACATAAAATATTTCATTTCTGTAATTCTTTTCCCACCCAACTATACCATTTGGAATTTCATTTGTTAAAATATATCGATATATTAAATTTATTATTCCAAAATTTATGCGAGCCCATAAAAGGATTGATAACAGTACTACGATTAGTTTTCATTTCATTCGTTATACGATAATAATAAAAGTTCGTCGATTAATTTAATCCTTTTCTATTCTTTTTTTTTTTTTGTAATTTTCTTCTTCCGAAACGAGCCCGGTAGATTTTAATTCTGATTTGTCAGTTAAGAACGCAAAAATAATGATAGAAAATGGTTTTTGTTATCGACACGTTCGTATGACTAATTGCTGAAATAATTAATCATCCTTATAATCGATTGCTAACTGGAATTGTATTCTTCTGATTCTCAATCGGGGTATAAGAGTATGATGGTGGGGTGGGGTGGGGGTGGTTTCAAACGTCAAACATTTTTCATCGTTTCTTCTTATTTCCTCTTATTTTTTTTTTGTTTGTTTTTGTTTTAGTTTTTTCTTTCTTCTTTTCTATTCTTTCATTTCCCTTTGTCTTTTACTCTTCACTTACGTTTCCACTTTTAATTACTATCCTTGTTAGCATTATTTCCCCGTTATTTTTACAGGCTCGCGTTCAGGTCCAAGTTACGGGGCAGTTTTTCTTCCCTATCCGTCTAACATATATATTTGTTTGCTACTTTTTTTCTTTCTTTCTTTCTTTCTTTCTCTGGCAAACCTTTTGCGCGTGTGCTCTTTTTAATTAAACTATTTTTATTTTTTTTTGTCTTTTTTGTTTTTTTTCTTTATCACGATAACATTCGCCTACGTAGGTAACGACAGATTCGCACGGTTCCTTAATTACGACATTTAAAACAATACTCGTGAGGAAAAATGGGGTGGGGAGGGGGGAATGCAATTTCTATTTCATACATTTTCTATAGAATTTTTTCTTTACATTGTTTTTTTATTTTCTTATAACATGTATGCAACATATACTTATTAGTATAATAATTATTATTATTATTATTATTGTAAATATGTTAGAGAAAGGAATTATAATTAATTAAATAAATCAATGAAAGGGAAAATGAATTTATTCATTGAATTATTGGGCCAGCTCAATACTCGTACACTTGGGTCCATTTATTATACGTTTATCTGCATTTGAGTCTGTTGTGTGTGTGTTTGTGTGTGTGTTTAAGTAAATATTACGTATATATATATGTAGTTGAAGGGATATAAATGACCTTTCTATTTATTTAATTCTGGTAGACAGCAAGCTTTTACAAGTGCAATCTCTTTCCCCTTCCTTTTCCCCTCTACAGTTGTGTAGAGTACCTCATTAATAATAATACGGTAATCAAAAGCTCCAATTATTAATGTTGAAATAAGCATGACATGTATGTATATCATTGAATCGAACAGACGTAGTTCGTATACATCAATTTCTGTCTATTCATCTTTATCTATCTGAAAATTGCTATCATTAGGAACAAATATAATTATCGACAGGTTGGTCACGCACACACGCAACCTTGCACAATGATGCGTAATAAAAATTGATTTGATTCAATAAAAATATGATATTAAAATGAATTGAATTAATTAAATGAAGAAAATTACAAAATTTCGAGATCAATAGATACATACGCGTATATATTTACGCTTAAAATTATTTTATTTTCTTAATCAAAAATAATCATAATTTTTCGAATAAAATTTACGTGAATTTTCTCTCCTCTTTGTCGAAAGTAAATTAATTAGAAATAGAATGGAAATTGATCGATCGATAATTTTCTTAATTACAATATTGGGACCCGAAGGGGATGAAATTTTTTTTGTTCTTCTGATCCTTCCAGCAAATTAAATGAATGAAATATGTCGAATGAACGCGATTTATAAAATACTTTCACGTATATTTATATATATATATAGCCAACCTATCTATGTATATTTAATTTTTTCATTTTCAACGGGGGTTACAGACTTTAATCTACCGTTCAAATACAATGGGACGAAAGTTTCAATGAAATTTTCCAAGTCGTTGATATATATATATATATATAAATAAAAGCAGGAAAAGATAGTTGGAAATCATTTTCTCTTAATACAGGCTGTGCCAAAAACTTTCTAATGAAAAATATATTTATAGAATCGATTATTACTCTTTTTCCATTACCTCTTTTTTTTTGTTTTCTTTTATACTAAATCGCATTTGTTTTTCTTCTTTTTTTTTTTTTATTTTATATCATTAGAGTTTAGAAAATGTTGATCTCGATTAGAAACTTTTGACATAATGCTGGCTGTACTTCGAATATTTAGTAACAGTGTAAGCGCATAATTTCGGATAGGAATTATGGTCGTGGTCATGGTAAATTTGTCAAGTTGGTAATACGAATGATAACGACAAAGACGATTACAAGTCTTGTCAACCCTTGTTGGAAAAGTGAGTGGGAATAGGTTGAGAGAGAGAGAGAGAGAGAGAGAGGATAATTCAACGCCGATTAGAAAGTCACGAACTATAATTTACTCTGCCATGAAATCAAAAGGGTAAAATCAAGATAGTATGGAATAGATCCCTTATCTAAAAATTCGTTTTATCGTTTCGTCAACATGAACTGGTCTAGAAAAGAGGACAAAAAGAAAAAAGAAAAATAAGAAGAAGAAGCAGCAGAAGAAGAAGAAGAAGAAGAGAAGGGTGATGATAAAGATAAGGAGGAGAAAGGGAAATGATAAGGGTGAGGAGGAATGAGGGGTAGGAAGGGAAAATCTTCTTTTACTTTTGACGGATGAAATCTGACAAAACTTTTCCCATTTACATACCTCTTTAAATTTAGCACGTTCGAAGGATGTTCTTCTCTCTTTCCGTCTCTTTCTTTATCCACCTTTTTCTGATATTTCTATCTCTCTCTATCCCTTTTCATATCTCCCTTAGGGATTTCTAAATAAACCAGACACTTTTCAAATGGATTCTCGTCTGGAGATACGAGCTACGATGATAACTTTGAAATTTCTTATCAAATTTTATCATCCTACAAAATATTCTATTACATGTTATTATTATATATTTATTAATTTGAGGATTTTTTCAATTTGTTCTTTTTTTTTTATTTTTTTTTTTTTTATTAATATAGAATATATTAATTTTTAATATAGAATATATTAATTTTTTTATTAATATAAATTTATAAATATATTTAAATATATTAAATATATATTTATAAATATATTAAATATATTAAATAAATTTATTAATATATTTTTAATATAGAATATATTAATTTTTTTTATAATATAGAATAAGAATAAATTAAAATATTCTATCTTTCACCGACGTATTTGTTATGTGTCGACAAGCGATCTATGCGAATCTTGACATTCTCCAATTTCGGTCTTTTACAATAACACACACACACATATATATATACCCATATATAGATAGATTTTATTGTTCGCAATAAAGGTCGATCGTATTTCTTGACAAGGTCCATAGTAATAACTATTTCGTTTCGGTTAGGCTCGTACAAGGCTGATGCGTATCGTTTCCTATCAACAAGATCGGATTTGAACGCACGATTCTTACGAGGATCGATTTGTACCAAATCCTTTCTTCTATTCGTACGTGTATGCATGTATGTGTGTGTTGTAATACGTGCATTTATTTTTTGTTCTTTTTTTTTTTTTTTAGTATACGTATATAATCGAAGGACACTGTATCATATCCTTGGGAGATTTCTTATCGTTCCATTTCACATCATATTGATCCCTAAAAACGTTCCTCTTATTCAACCGGTTCTTCATCTTCATCCGGTGATTCCCCTTTAAATCTCTACCTTTTTTTCTTTTTTTTTTTTTTCTTTTTTACCCCTCTTCTTTTTTCTTCCTATTCGAATTCCGGAGTCAGAAATCCGTACGACCTCGATTACTACGAGTAATCCTGGACGATGAGGATAAAGTCGTGAAAAACGTACTTGTAAGTATAGTACTTACACACTACCGCAAAATGTAATATCATGGTTACACGTATATTCGTATAGACGTATGTTTCGTTGTAAAAAATACAACAAATTATTACGAGATGTTGATGATGATAATGATGATGAAAACTTTCGAGGCTACTATTTTTATTAAATGATATAACAATACGTTTATTCGTACGGTAGTTTCTCTTTTAATTTATCTGTTTTATATTTTTTTTTTTTTTTTTTTTAAGAAATTCCGTATAATAGAAACGCAACCCGTGAAAGTACGTTCCGTATAATTTTATGTTTTTATATTTTTTATATTTCTTTTTCTTTCCTCTTTTTTTTTATTTATTTTTGTTTTTTTTTTTTTATATTAAATTCCCCCTTTCCCCTTTCCAGAGTTGATAATAAAATTTTTCTTTTATTGCGAACTCGCACGTTCGCAAATCCCGTTATTTTTGTTCCGTTGGCACACTGGCTGGCAATTAAATTTTGGCTTAATTTCCTTATTTTCCGCTACACGTACATTTGTAATATTCGTAACACGAGTTCGTCTTTCTCCTATCGTTTTATTTTCTTTTTTTTTCTTTTTTCTTTTTTTTTCAATTTCAATTGCACATGTTTATTATTTTAAAAGGAAAATTTATTAAAATAAATCAAATCAAAGGAATTATGTGTCATAGAGTTTATTATTATATCGCGTTTATCCCCGACCTCTTATCAAAGTTTTCGATCTAAGCTCGCGAAATCGCAGAGGCTTTCAAATATATCAGGTAAAATAAGTTAGAACGGGGCGAAGATCGGAAGAAAGTTTCATGACGGTAAGACGTATTAATAAAATACCTCCGTGTACTTCGGTAAATCTTTCAAGCTATTGTGTTGGTACCACTCTCAAGATAGATATCGTGACCCCGGGAACACGATAACGTGATATCCAACTTAAATTCAACTTAAATTCAAACTTATAATAGACTTAACTTTTGAATAATTGAAATAAAATAACTAAACCGCGTATCTTTCTCTCGATCATTGTGCACAAAAAATAACAAACAATCAAATTAATCCAATAATAATTGCACATTATTTTTTTTTAAATTAATCAAAGTAAAAATTGCATGCGAATTGTTGTGCGCGCGAGTTAGTTAGATAAGAATTTTCTAACCGAGTGTATATATGCCGGTTATCATCTCTATTTTTCTAAGCAAGTTGTGAGGGGGAGGGGGTTGGGTGGGGGGAGTTATATTTAAATATCCGAGATTTAGTTGGTGTTAATTAAGATTAATGAGTTGCTCAAGAAATCGAGACCAAGTTCCCGCGCTCAGTAATTAGCAGTCTACCTACCGTTGGGTTCCTTCTCTTATATAAGGTAGCCCAAGCTTGGTAAAGCAAAGTGTCGTAGAGAAAGAGAAGTCGGCCGCCGATCCTCCAACCAACCTAGTCTAGGTACTTGTTACTCAAAGAGATTTTCCTATCCTCTCACCCTTTTCAACCCTTTTCATCTCTCCTCCATCTCTTCTCTCTCTCTCTCTGTCTCTCTCTCTCTCTCTCTCTCTCTCTCTTTATATATATATACTCTATCTTCCTCTTTGCGTTTTATCTCTTACCTTTGACATTCACTTTCACCAGTTTTATAAAAATTCAACTTCATATTTTTTGATTATTTTAATTCTTTCTTTTTCTGGTGATTTTTTTTTTTATTTATATTTTTTTTTATTCGAGTTTTATAAAGAAACACAAATATTTCAATCTTCCTTCTGATATATTTGATCTCATAATAGAAATATTTGTACAATTTTTGAAATAACAGTGAGATAACTATCATAGTTTAGAATATAGTCCATTGTTATTTTGAGAATTTTTGATTCTTTAGATATATCGACAAATAAATAAACAACATTGTGTTAATTCAAGCGTAGAGAAAACACGTTGCTGTTGTTGTTTTAGCAAAGATCTTATTTTTCACTTTAACGTGTGCTTAGTAGGTAATGTGCAGATCATCTAGGTAATTTGTAGATTATCTAGAGGAAACAATTTTCGGCACTTTAACGGATAACCCTAATTAATCTGCACATTACATAGATAATCTCCAGAATAAAATGATTTTTGTACTTTAACGTTAACGTATTTTATATATTTCTTTAAAAAATTCTAAAAAAATTAAAAATATGATATGGAAAAATATTAACATTTAAAAAATGTAATAAGAATTTACTTCAAACTTCAATTATCTCTCTCTCTCTCTCTCTCTCTCTCTCTCTCTCTCTCTCTCTCTCTCTCTCTCCTACTTTCTTTCAATCTATTACCGTATTCGAAGAGTTTCCCAGCTTACGTCCGGCACGTAAGGAGAACTTAATCGAACTCCTCCTCCCTCCCCCCCCCCCCCCCCCCTCCTCCCGCTACCGTTCAATCTGCTCGATCTCGGGGTGATTAATATATTTTTTTCCCTTATATTCTTTCCTCTCCTTTTCTTTTTTCTTTTTGTCTTTTTAATTTTTATTCTTATTATTTATTTTATTAATTATTATTTTTTATATTTATATTAAATAATTATTAATTATTATTATAAATAAAATAATTAAATTAATTAAGTTAAAATAATTTATTAATTATTATTATATAATTATATATATTAATTATTATTATATAAGTTAATAATAGTAATTAAAATTATTTTAATTTTTAATTATTATTATTAATTTTATTATCACAATCCCGAATACTCTACCTACCACCCGCCTTCTCTAAAAAGTACTATGAATTTCGCGATATGATTTATTCTAGTCAATTTCATTTTGAAGAATACATGGAACATACTAAAGATTTCTTTTGAAACAAAAAGAAAAGAGATTGATTCTATTAACCAATACTATTATTCGAAGAAGATTGATAAAAACTTAACTTAACTTTATATATATATATACACTGTTACATATACGTTGAAGTTGAATTCTCGAGAGATTTTGAAACTAGTTAAGAGAAGGGTAGACGAGAAATCGTTAGACGTGAAGCATATTTTACAATTTTCCTTTACACATCAATGCATATAACCATTCTATCTTTACATACACATAGAAACATGAACACCGCGTGAAGCATTTTAAACAAGCCACTTGAATAATTCTATTATCCGATATCAATGATAAAAAATAAAATGTGTATAATCCCACGTTGAAAGTCTTTTTTTTTTTTTCCTTTTTTTTTTTTTACAGATCGACACGTAAAGTATTTATATAACACGAAGATTAATTCTTTCGAATAGAATGATATTATATTTTTCCACGTATCATCCAATAGGACGTTTAAAGACGCGTATAATTGTTTTGTTGATTTTTATTGTTATATTTTTAATAAAAAAAAAAAACAAAAAGAAAAATAAAAACACACACACCGCAACGCATGCAACGTTGCAAATACCCGTGCAATTGTGCTAATAGCGAATTGTTAAATAAAATAAATATTTTAAATTATTTTAAATTATTATAATAATTTATAATAATAAATATTAAATATATAATAATAATATTATATATTATATATAAATAATAAATATTATATATAATAAATATTATATATATATTAAATAAATTATAATATTAAATTTAATTTTTATTATTAAATTTAATATTATTAAATTGTTAAATAAAAAAATAAATAAACAAAATAATTTTTATATTTTGTTTTTTTCTTTATCATTTTAATGGCAATCGAATATAATTTAGGTAGCCTATTTAAAATTCTTTAAACTTTCTATAGGTGCGCTTTGATGATAATATAAACATATGCACAAACATATGCACAGACATATATATATTACCAAGATATAATATATGTATATATTCACTTGAATTTTACCCCAGTATACTGCAGTCTGCATACTCGCATATTTAATAAGGTCTTACTATCTACTACTCCATGGTAGCAAATGTAAGCTCCCCTTACCCTCCAACCCTCTCTTTAGTAACCCCCCGTTCTCTGAATTTTCTCCACTCTCTTCTCTTCTTCGATGACTAGGGAAGTATTCGGGTTACATGTAAAGCCAGTTTGCCTGAGGCTTCTCTAGAAAATCAGAGAGAGAGAGAGAGAGAGAGAGAAAGATTCACTACTTTAATACTTAGACTTACTTATACTTACTTGTTTACTTACATTTCCCAATATCGAAAAAGAAAATTTCTTCTGGCAGATTCGAATCGAAACTTTTTCTCGTTCGGTGATATAAGTTATCCAAAAAAAGAAAGAAAAATGTACAAAAATACACACACACACACGCACGCACACACGCAAGATAACTTTTAACTATGTAGATTTTAGATATGAAGTATAGTCAAACTAGATGGTTGACTTATTTCGAAGAAATATTATTTGTTAGAATTATTTGATAAATATATTGAAGACTTATTTTTTGAGCTTTAAAGAAAATTACGAGAAATGTATTGAAATATTGATGAGAAATTGGAATAAAAAAGGTTTCTATTTTATTTTATATTATTTTATTTTCTGTTAATAAAAAAAAAAAAAAGAAGAAAATATATTTCTGTATTTCAGTGCTGCAATTTGTATCTTTATAGGACGATCAAATAATGTTGTGTAATATTTGCATATCATTTCAAATCTTGTGATTATTTTTTTTGTATTTCTTATTCTTTCTATCTCCATCTCATCGTCTATTTTTCATTTTTATCGGGGAAAAATATAATAAAGAAATGAGTGTATATATAAATATACATATATGTAGGTATGAATCAGTAGTATTACCTGGACACGATCGTGGTACTCCGGTGGTAGCGTTCGTTAGTTGAAGTATGTTCGGAGGGTAGGAACCCAGGTGAAAAGATAAAGTTGAAGAAGAAACCCTCGACCCCTTTCTCTCTCTCTCTCTCTCTCTTCCTCTCTTTTCTATTCTTTTTCTTTCTTTACCTTGTCTGGCTTTTTTGATGGGAAGAGAATACCGAGAGACAATGGGAAGAAAGAGGTGTTACTCTGTCACACATTCTTTTCTTTTCTTCTATCTGTCCTTCCATTCTCTCTTTCTTCCTTTTCAGACAATTTTTATGCCAACTAGTAGTTGAAGGACCGTCGCCCTTGAAAGGGTGGGACGTTCAAGAATAATGAGAATTCTTCACAAAGATAGATACTTTAGATTGATAGATAAATTACATCGAATTTCTTCTTTTTAGAAAATTTCATAAACGTTATAAGTAACAAACAAACAAAGCCAACAACAACAACAACAACTAAATGAATTCGTATCAAGCGTTTCTTTATTTGTAATCGAATGTTTTTACAAATACACATATACACTTAAATGAATTAATTTATCTTATTTTTTTTTCTTTTTTTTTTTTCCAACAAGAACAAAAAATTAATCGTCGATCGTTCGCGTATGAATACGAATTAAATAATTCAAAAAGCAAATTGTTTGCGCGTAAATTGGAGAGATTCTTTTTCACGTATTTATTATTTTAAAAAATGAAATTCCTCTGAACGGGCAATTGAAAAAAAAAAAAAGAAAAGAAAAAGAAGAGAGAAAAAAAAAAAGATATAACGAACAAAGTCGATCCTCTCCATTATCACCATTTTAATTTGATTATTATTCGGAGAGACCACCACACGAGAAACGAAAGGAAAACGAAAAATACGAAAAAGGAAAAAAAGAAAATCGATAAATTCGTATTTATTCGAAAACGAAAGTGTCCCGTTCCCGTCACCCCTCACCCTCCCCCAGCACCACTCTCTCTCCCTTTTCTCGTCGTTCAATTAAATGATAAAAAAAGTAACTGGAAAAAGTAATGAAAAAAAATGAAAGGGAAAATGAAGAAAGAGTGAGAGAAGAGAAGAGTGAGTGCATAAAGAGGAGGTGGTGGGGGCGGGGAAAGAGTGTAGGGGAAGAGAAAGAGGGATGGTTTACGTCGATACGAGAAAAAGGGATGAAAAAGGGACGACGACGAAGGTCGCCAAGGGATCGAAGTGTAACCCGACTTCTTTGCGATTTCCATATGAAAGAGAAACTCTCTCTCTCTCTCTCTTCCACCCCCTCCCCCTCCCCTCTCCCTCTCAGTTTTTCTCTCTCTCTTTCTTTCTTTCTTCCTTCCTTCCTTTCTTGGTTTTTCCCTTGGGCCCTGACCCGCTTGCAACGTGAAAAAGATCCTTCCACCCACCCATCTCAACTCGTTATCCGCACTTTCCTTACAAGAAAAAAGAAAGAGAGAGTGAGAGAGAGATAGATAGAGAGAAGGAAATGAAGATAGAGATAAAAGAGTAAGAAGATCCGGTTGAATCTTTTCTCCTCCTACTCTCCTCCTTTTTTTCTTTTCTTTATTTTTTTTTGTTCTCTTTTCTTTCTCCCTTTCATTGTCAACAACGCGTACTACCACCATCACAACCACCACCACCACCACCATTATCATCACCACCCTCACCCTCGATTGAAACACGAGAACGAGTGTCGTATCTTCCTTTTTTTTTCCTTCCCACCCTTCTCACTCTCTTTCTTTCTTTTATTCTTTCTTTCTTTCTTTCTTTCAGTTTATTTCTTCTTTCACTTTATTTCTTCTTTCACTTTTGCAAGGTTTAGAAAATAAACAAAAAAAAAATATAAATCGAGTGACGCTTACCGTCGCGTCGCTACACTCGAAGCTAATTTTGCACTTCTACCCCCTTACAACACCCCCACCTCGTCGTAACCCCTTCGGGCTCATCACTTTGCGTGAATTCGAAAAGGCTTACCGTGGATGCATACGTTTCTACAGGGTGTCATGTTTGTATTCACACACATCGTATAATATTATATTATTAAGATCAAATAAAAAGAAATATTTTTGTATCTAATACGAAACGATAATTAATACATCCCCCTGTTGATATTTTTCTTTTTATTTGTTTTATGGGTAAATTGTATTAATTAATTAGATCGATTGGAATAGAATTAATCAACGAACACCGTATAGGCGAATAGACGTTTTCCACTTTGGTAAATCGAACACGATCGATCTAAACGATATATGTTGAGTTAGAAAGAGAGTTTGAGAGTTTGAGAGAGAAACAGAGAGAGAGAGAGAGATGCATGGTTCGTGTTTGGAGTATTTGTCAACCCGAAAGGTGCGTGCAAACGATAGTAATCGAGCGGTATTTAACGCGTTAGTCGACCATATCTAATCCCCCTTCGGAATAGAATAGAACGAACGAGAGAACGAATGTACGTACGAACGTACGTTACTGACGTTCTCGTAGCCAAAGTACTCGAATTTCAAATTCCAAGTTTAGTCCAGTCAACTCGGGCCATCTCCTTCGAATCTCAGCAGATTTGGTGGAAACTTGATATAAGGGTAAATAGACGACGCTGAATCGAATGGTGCTAATTTTTTTGAGGTGGAAAGTGCCGTTTTTGAGAAAAAGGGTAAAAAAGGGTCAAAAATAACTTTATCTTAGAATCTAGGCATTTAATCGAAAAAAGTTTCAAACAAAAGTTGTAGAAAATTGAAAAATACTAAAAAAATGTTCTATGAGTTATCTTCGTATTTTCAAAAATAAGCGCATAGAATTGGATTGAAGATGGGAAAAAAATTGTAAGAGTGGGAGAAAGCAAGCTTATCCCTCCGTCGCGTTTTACACGCGAGCGAGCTAGTGTGCGTGCGAGCGTCCGTGTGCACTAATACACAAACGAAGGATCTTCGGCAATCTTCGGGACTCTCGGTCTTGAATGCAAGTGAGAGTGAGAGAAGAAACCGATATTTCCCTTTTCTATTTGTTTAGGCGATAACGAGTATTATTGTCCTTGGGAGCGTTCTAATATTTCTCTTTTCATATATTTTCTTTCGGTAGCAAGAATTTTACGTCTTGGCCATCGAGCGTCGTGCGTTTTGTATACGAGTGCGAGTGAGAAAGAAAACCGATATTTCTCTCTTTCTATTTTTTCTTTCGGTAGCGAGAATTTTTCGTTTTGGCCATCGTGCGTCGAACGTTCTATATATCTATATATATCGGCGTATAAGCGCGGCACTTTTAAATCGAATCTTGATGCTTATGGCACGCCATTTCTTTATTTATTGTCAAAAATAATGAACCTTGAGTAAAAAAAAATAATTCATTTTAACAGAAACTATTATTATTTAGTTGAGAGTAAAAATAATGAATTAATTTTGTGTCTCGCCATAAAATTAATTAGAATAATTAATTGATATAAATTCTTTGCCTCACAAAAATTAAATTGTATATTTTTGTAAAATATAATGAAAATAGTAGTGTAAATAGTAAAAAATGTTTGTATTTCTGAAATTGTAAAGAAATTAAATAGGTTTATTTTTCGCGGTGTCCTAGGTGATTTCTTATTAAAATGAAAATTATGTTTTACTCAATGATGATTCGAACATTTAACGAAAATAAGAAGAGACAGTGTTTTTATGAAACACAAAATCTAATTTTTTATTTAAATTGCTACGAAAGGGTATTCGATTTCTTCATAGTCTTCCTGCTCATTTTCATCATATTGATTAAAATCAGAATCCTCGAGGTCCAGTTGTTCGACAATATCGAGGAATTCATTTCTTGCCATATCTTCGACATCCTCGTCTCTTTCTTCTACTCGAATCTCAGCTGAATTCTCGACTGTGCTAGTGGAAAAGTTGGAGCAGGATTGTTCTCCACAATATTTACAAAATTGGGTGCAAAGTAGCCCACTTTTTCGGCAGCTGCACCGCAAAGATTTGCAGTCTCCCGTGCACGCACATTGTACCTAGACATATACATGTAGTAAACATTTAAGGAAAATGATTAAGAATTTGCATGCGCATAGAATGTATATGATTTTTTGTATAGTTCATTTCAAATTCGCGAAACATTAATCGAACGGTAAAGACTTTAAAAATTCGTGAATTTTTGGAATAATCATTGAGTCGTGCAAATTTTTGCAAAATTCCAAATATTTTACTAATTGTTGTTTTCTTCTTCGATTCAAGTTTAACAAAAGTAACGTTGGCGTTCAATTTACAAGATAAAATATTAGGAAATATTAGTAAAATATTTGGAATTTTGCAAAAATTTGCAAAATTCAAACAACTGGACCTCGAGGATTCTGATTTTAATCAATATGATGAAAATGAGCAGGAAGACTATGAAGAAATCGAATACCCTTTCGTAGCAATTTAAATAAAAAATTAGATTTTGTGTTTCATAAAAACACTGTCTCTTCTTATTTTCGTTAAATGTTCGAATCATCATTGAGTAAAACATAATTTTCATTTTAATAAGAAATCACCTAGGACACCGCGAAAAATAAACCTATTTAATTTCTTTACAATTTCAGAAATACAAACATTTTTTACTATTTACACTACTATTTTCATTATATTTTACAAAAATATACAATTTAATTTTTGTGAGGCAAAGAATTTATATCAATTAATTATTCTAATTAATTTTATGGCGAGACACAAAATTAATTCATTATTTTTACTCTCAACTAAATAATAATAGTTTCTGTTAAAATGAATTATTTTTTTTTTACTCAAGGTTCATTATTTTTGACAATAAATAAAGAAATGGCGTGCCATAAGCATCAAGATTCGATTTAAAAGTGCCGCGCTTATACGCCGATATATATAGATATATAGAACGTTCGACGCACGATGGCCAAAACGAAAAATTCTCGCTACCGAAAGAAAAAATAGAAAGAGAGAAATATCGGTTTTCTTTCTCACTCGCACTCGTATACAAAACGCACGACGCTCGATGGCCAAGACGTAAAATTCTTGCTACCGAAAGAAAATATATGAAAAGAGAAATATTAGAACGCTCCCAAGGACAATAATACTCGTTATCGCCTAAACAAATAGAAAAGGGAAATATCGGTTTCTTCTCTCACTCTCACTTGCATTCAAGACCGAGAGTCCCGAAGATTGCCGAAGATCCTTCGTTTGTGTATTAGTGCACACGGACGCTCGCACGCACACTAGCTCGCTCGCGTGTAAAACGCGACGGAGGGATAAGCTTGCTTTCTCCCACTCTTACAATTTTTTTCCCATCTTCAATCCAATTCTATGCGCTTATTTTTGAAAATACGAAGATAACTCATAGAACATTTTTTTAGTATTTTTCAATTTTCTACAACTTTTGTTTGAAACTTTTTTCGATTAAATGCCTAGATTCTAAGATAAAGTTATTTTTGACCCTTTTTTACCCTTTTTCTCAAAAACGGCACTTTCCACCTCAAAAAAATTAGCACCATTCGATTCAGCGTCGTCTATTTACCCTTATATCAAGTTTCCACCAAATCTGCTGAGATTCGAAGGAGATGGCCCGAGTTGACTGGACTAGTTTGTTTCCACACTTTTCCGTCAACATGATCGTTTAAAGCAACCCCCGTATTCAACCTAAATCTCGACAGGTAAACCTCAACGCGCGACCGATCCTGCGAAACGCACAATCACGATTTTATCTGGTTCCTTTTTTTCTTCTTCTTTTGAAGTTATACTTCTTTTGGCGCGTTGTATTGGGGAAATGTGATGGGGAGTGATTTTGTTCCGAGCGTTTGGAAAAACGACACCATGAAGTTTGTCGGTATTTACGACGCGTGGCAAAGCGATTTCAAGTATACGGCATGAAGTTGTCTTCTTTTCTTCTTCCCCCTTTTTTTTCTCAAGCGGGTCACCCATCGAAATACTAATCGTACTCAGCGCTGCTTGACTTAAATGATCGAAGCGAAAACTAATACTGTAACCGCGCCATGGCTGTTGACGCGTGAAGTAATTCGATATATCTCTCTTATATTAACTGTGGACTGATATCTATATATGATATTTTATTATTCTTTCTAATATATAAGGTAAAAGCCCCCTCGGTTGGCCAGTTAAGCCGTTTTCTTTTTTAGAAAAATTATATTCATTCAATAAAATAACTTACATCTAAACTAATGGTTTAACCTGTAAGCTTGAGCTTTCAGCTTTGAATAAAAATAAAGAAAAGACAAATTATTCATAAATATTTTAATAATAAATTAAAAAAAACATAGATTTGCAATGTCCCTATTTTTAGCCAACTTTCTCCCTCTTTTGGCCACGCATGTCCCCTCATTTGGCCATGTTTCCTATTTAAAATAAATAATTAATTAATAACTAATTTATTAAATAAATCAAAATTGAATAATTCAAAACTCGTGTACAAAGAAATTAATTACTCATTAGTATTAAAAAACTAGTTGAATACTTTATGTACAAATATATAACCTCAAAGCGAATAGCCATAAGTTGGCTAATGATAAAAACAGAGGCAATAATACTGTCTCCATGCTTGGCCACCATATTTTTAATGGAGAATAATAAAAAATCACTTAATTTTCAATTTCTATAATAATTTTAAGCTATGTTAATTGCAGAAAAAAAAATATTTTGGTTGCTATTGTCAAAAATGAAATATATAGGTTAATAAAAATCACAGTATCCTTACCTTACTTAACAAGAAACCATCCAAAAACAGAAGTCTTGCACAACTTTATTTTTTTCGTTTTTAAATATATTTTTAAAATAATCCGAATTACTTTCAATGATATTTTAAAATTAGAATTTTTTTTTTAAAACTGTCACCATGTGCACATCAGCATATAATTTATAATCACTGTTGTGGCATAAAGTGGCCAATAGAGGGGGCCTGGCCAACCGAGGGGGCTTTTACCTTATAATATCGATCGATTGAAAATAGTTTCTTTCCTTTTTTTTAAATATAATAATGATAATAATAAATTTTTTTTTGTTAAGTTATTTTTGAAGTTATTTTGAGGTTATTGAGGTTATTTCGTTTTGGTACGGCAAAGAAGTATAACTTCTTACGTGCGTACATAAGTACACACACCAGTTTTTTTTTATTTTTTTATTCTTTTAGGGGTACGAATATATCCGACTTAGAACTTTTTAAATAAATATTACCAATACCGCAGGAATAAAAAGAACACATATAACAATATACACTTTATTAATAAGAATAAATACAACAACATTCGTTATTCGTGTAAATTTGTAAGAAATATTATTCAATTATACTTATTGTCAGGTAAATTTATTATTTGAAATCGGACAAATATTAGTTTAACTATGCGCGTTTAAAGTGACCGTAATTTTGGGGAAACCACGAGTCATGCGTGAGATACGTTCGACGTTTACGTTTAGATTGATAATTTATTTACAGGTGTGCATATAGACATTTATCTATAATAAATGAATGGGAAAGATTCTGCAGGGTACACCGAAAATATTTCCATGATTTAAAGTTTAAAATTATGATTGAAAACAATAGTAAACAATTTCTTTTCGTCTGCTTTTGGCCACGTTTTCGATAGTTGGGACTACCGTGAGGCCCCTGGCCATCGTTCAACGTTGCGGCCCACTCGACATGGTTTAAAGTCACGCGTTTCGACCTCGTCATAATTATTTCTGATACATCGAGGTAAAAATAAATAGAAATATTAAACGAAGTAAAATAAGAAAGTAAAAGAGAAGTTGAGAAAAAAAAAAAATGAAAAAGAAAAGAAAAGAAAAGAAAAAAAAAAATAGGAGATCTCAAGAACGTTGGCATAAAAAGAAGGGTTTTACTTAACGAGAAAGCTATGCGCGTGCAGCTTTTACTATATTCTTAGTGTATATTTATATATATATTTTATCCTAGTGGTAAAACTTAAAAGAGGTAAATTCTCCCAAGAGAGTAAAAACGCTTTTGAAAACGATTAAGCTCGAAATAAGAGAGAGAGAGAGAGAGAGAGAGAGAGAGATGAGGTTAGGGAGAGTTGGAGGAGCAGCAGTTTGCGAAAACGAATTTAAAAGTTGCTAACGTTTAAACACTCCTTCCTTTACAAGATGGCCGAAATTTACAAGAGGAGGAGGAGGAAGAAGAAGAAAAAGAAGAAGAAAAAGAAGAGGAGGAATCTTTGCGGTTGAAACCTTAGAACTTTTCCTTTCTATTTGCAAGTAAGAAAGCAAGCAAACAAGCAAGTCAATTTTCTCTCTCTCTCTCTCTTTTTGTATTTCCCTATCAAGAATTAAAGATAAAGCGAGACGAGAAGGGGGAAAAAAAAGAAGGATAAAAGAAGAAGAGTAAACAAAATGGCAGAGGCGTGAATCGGTCATCGGAAAAGGGAAAAGTAAAAATAAAAATAAAAATAAAAAATGAAAAAAAAAAAGAAAAAAAAAGAAGAAGTACCACGACGAGACAAAGATAAATAACCAAAGGGAAGGTTAAAACGAAGACGTGTATGGATGAGAGGGTAGATTCTCGTTCCTTCTTTCGTTTGTTTCCTTGCTACCTCGTAGAAAATAACCAACGAAAGGGGACGTGAAAATATGGAGGGTGGAAAAGTGTTGCCAACCATTGGACCGTTTTAACGATGCCACCCTTTCTCTCCCTTTCTCCACTTTTTTCTTTTTTTCTTTCTTTTCTTTTTTTCCTTCCTATATACACACATATACAATTGGTGAGTTGGGAATAACACACATGCATATACATGATCCACATTGCGTATACCCGACAGACATTGGTTTACGGAACCTGCATCAACCAACCAACCAACCAACCCCTCCCTTTTCCAGGTCTGCTGCCCTTCGTCTGTATAGAGAACCCACCGAGAGAGTACATTATGTAAGCTCGTGTAAAGCCATCGTGCGTTAAACGAAATCCGCCATAGTGTATGCCCGACAGACGATGAAAATCCCACCTTTCACCATTCCCTCGACTATACTACCATATACCCCCCATCTACCCCCCTCTCCCTGCCTTTTCTACTTTTTAACTCTTTCTTCTCTCTATTTCTACCTTTTTTTTCTTTTCTTTTTTTCTTTGTAATTGAAATACCCCAATGTCGTTTGAATTGTTCATAAACTGGCTGGCTGTCTGGCTGGTGTTTCTATACTCATCTCAGATGATATATCATCAATCGTACGTAAACATTGAATCATATTGAATAATCCATTCGTGCATTCGTTATTAATTTTTTGAAACAATTCGTATATCCCCCTTGTAATATGTTAAATATTTTCTAATTTTTTATACTGATATTTGTATTAGAATTTGACGAATAATAAATTATTTCTATGCCTTTTTTTTTTTAATCAACGCGTTAATCTTGTTACTTTGTTTTCAATAGTTTGATGTTTTAATTGATTGTCAAATGTAGATTGTAATTGTAAGTTTTGATATTTAACAAACGTTATAATAAAATGACGAGTGATTATTTACGTTCGCGGATTAGAATTTGAAATAATTTAATATCAAGGGGCACCGAATTAATTTCTACATGTATCAAAGGTTTAGTTTAATTCATATCATATTATTTTATAGCAAAGGAGTATTTTATTTGAAAGAAAAAAAAACATTGAATCATATCGAATAATCCATTCGTGCATTCGTTATTAATTTTGAAACAATTCGTAAATCCCCCTTGTAATATGTTAAATATTTTCTAATTTTTTATACTGATATTTGTGTTAGAATTTGACGAATAATAAATTATTTCTGTGCCTTTTTTTTTTGAATCAACGCGTTAATCTTGTTACTTTGTTTTCAATAGTTTGATGTTTTAATTGATTGGCAAATGTAGATTGTAATTGTAAGTTTTGATATTTAATAAACGTTATAATAAAATGACGAGTGATTATTTACGTTCGCGGATTAGAATTTGAAATAATTTAATATCAAGGGGCACCGAATTAATTTCTACATGTATCAAAGGTTTAGTTTAATTCATATCGTATTATTTTATAGCAAAGGAGTATTTTATTTGAAAGAAAAAAAAAACATTGAATCATATTGAATAATCCATTCGTGCATTCGTTATTAATTTTTTGAAACAATTCGTATATCCCCCTTGTAATATGTTAAATATTTTCTAATTTTTTATACTGATATTTGTATTAGAATTTGACGAATAATAAATTATTTCTATGTCTTTGTTTTTTTTTTTTAAATCAATACGTTAATCTGTTACTTGTTTTCAATAGTTGATGTTTAATTGATTGTCAAATGTAGATTGTATTGTAAGTTTTGATTTATACAAACGTTATAATAAAATGACGAGTGATTATTTACGTTCGCGGATTAGAATTTGAAATAATTTTAATATCAAGGGGCACCGAATTAATTTCTACATGTAAAGGTTTAGTTGAATTCATATCGTATTATTATAGCAAATGAGTTTTATTTGAAAGAAAAATATCATTTGACGTAAATGATAACAAAATTGGTCTCACGTGAATATAGCAAATCTGTTCAAAAGTATTATAATATGCAAAAGAGGACCAACTAAGTACAATAGAGGATCCCTTATAACGTAGTACCCCAAATCCGTATTATCCAGATTTGATACGTAAACGATTCAATTTTGAGAGTAAAAAGAAATTTTAACTGATATTATTATTATATTGCAACTATCTGGCAAATAGAATTTGAATTTTTTTTATCTTATTAATTACGATAGACCACAATTGATTAACCATATTATTATAATATAACATTAAGAAAATAAAATAAAACATTTTATAAATGTTGTAGAAAATATCTTTCAAAAACGATAACGCGCGATATTTTTCTTTTTTTCTTTAATTAATATGATGGAAAATGTTGAAAATGTTTTCGAAAATAAACGTCATCTATTCGTTTAAATTTCTAAAGAAAAATCTTTTGCGTGTTCTTATTATTCGAAACTAGAACCAAAAGAAAACAAAAACAAAAAAACAAAAAAAAGAAGAAGGAAAATTAGGTTACAGAGGGTAATTAATTGGATAATTTTGACTTGTAAAAGAGGGGGGATAAAGAAATAGAAGAAAAAGAATAGAAAAAAAAAAAATAGAAAGAAGATTCTTTAAGTTGACAAAGGTTTCTGTTTTTGAACGCATTGTTAACGCCACAAGAGGGCAATCATTTTTCTCTTTCTCTTCTCTTTCGTGCTTTCCACTACTTAAGTATATACATATCTCTTTCTCCCTTACTCTCAAAACCCTTTTTTTTTCTACCTACCTATATACACACCCATATATATACATATATACATATATACATTTACTACGTGCTCTGTTATTCGAGAGAAAAACGTGTAGTCCTCTTAAAGGATATACTCTCTCTTATCGCTTACACTTCGTGCCCAGAATAAATCCTTTTATATATGTATCCACAAGTACATACACATTTGCATATACACTTATATGCATACACATATACATTTAACTTACTTATGTGTGTACATAAGTTCCAAGGGTTGGAAATTGGAATTTAAATCTAACGCGTGAGCAAAGAGAAAGATAGAAAGATAGAAATTCTCCAAATCGTTTCCGATTAGAGATAACTTTATCCGCTTTTGTGTGTTTCTTGATTGCTATATATATATGTGTATATGTATATGTACATTCATATGTGTACACATATAAATGTGTGTATATAGATTGTAATAGTTTAGAAAGTTAACTAAATTCGCAAATTGTGCGAAACCACAAGGGTGGGCTATGATAACGTTCCAATCTTCCCTTTAAACGACCCCCCCCTGTTCCCTTCCCACCCCCCCCCACAAACGAAACTTTCTTAACCTTCGCGAAAGGCATTCTCGCGTTAACGAAGACATCGAGTTCTATACTCGTGGTGAATTATTTTTCTAAGGAATTATTCATCGATTCTAGCGTTTATAATTTTATCGTTAAATGAAAATATATTCGAATGTAGTTATCTTGAAAATTTTGTAGAATTTTTTTTTTGGGTTTTTTTCTCACGAATAAGTCACATTTAAATACGAGATTTTTTTTATTATATTACGTAAAAAGAGAGAGAGAGAGACACTTCAAAGGAAAATTAAATTCTACGAGATACGCATCCACGCTCGTGTCTCTAAGAATTTTCTAACGTACGGCTCGTCCCTCGAAATATTTCGCAATATAATCGAAGAAGAAAATTGTATCACGTCAAAAGTTATAAATATCTTAAAATCATTGACAAAATAAATCGAATTATTTCCCCGTCTTTCTTCAATCTTTAAGAAACTAAAGAATAATTAATTAAACTTTTTAAACGAAGAAAAAAAATATTTAAAAAATAATAATAAATAATAATGATAATATTTTGCGTATCAACAGAGAGTTTTCGTCATTGAACATAGAAAAAATATATAATTATTAAACGTTGAATATTATCCTTGAGATAGAATATCAATTTCTACCCCTTTAGTATTTTTAATCGTGGTTTGTTAAAATATTTCAAAGTTTCTGCTTCCCTTTTTTTTTATTTCCCCCCCCCCCACTCCGTTTTATTCTTGGAAAATGTTGTGTTGGGCACATGAGGTAAGTATATCGAGTAAATTAAAAGAAAGAGAATAAAAAAAGAAAGAAAAAAAAGGTGACGAGGGGTGAGGAAAAAAGAAGAAGAGAAAGATAACGAAGATAAAAAAATATCATCTTTGAAGGTTGCTACGGGGAAGAAAAAAAATATCCCACAACGTCTAGCCGGTTAATATCGAAAGAGTATCTCTCTTGTTAGTTGATTTTTCGAAAAAGGGGATGCATCAGAAAGAGAGTGAGAGAGAGAGAGAGAGAAGGAAGCGTGGCTTGCGCACTTTGCTTTTAGCAGGGACCTTTTAACCTATAATCTCGTCGACGTGTATATCGATTTATATACAGGGTGAGTCGATATCCAAAGGGGTTGCATTTATGTATCGAACTAACCCCTTTTACTTTACTTTTATCGTCAACGTTTAATATTTAATTTTTCTTTTTTTTCTTTTTTTTATTAAACCTTTCATTTCCTTCCCTCTTTCTTTCCTAATTTCTTTAAATTCCAATATTTAAATTGTAAGTAATTAATCATAGATCGATCAATTACTCTAATAATATACTCATTAATAATTCTTTTTCCTTTTCTTTTTCTTTTTTTTTTTTATTTTGATTTTAATTTAAAATTAAATTACAAATTATAGATCGTAGGGATGTAACGAATATATTATATGTTATTTATTATTAATTATATTAATAATAATTTTTGCAATATTAAATTTAATATTAAATTTTATGTATCAAGGTACAAATTTATTCGTTTGTTATATTAAATATTGTAAATGTTCGTTTTATATATTATATTTAATATTATTTGATTATACTTGGTATTTCATTTCTTGAAAAATAAACTCGAGTTTATTGAATAAATAATAAATCAAAGAGAGAGAGAGAGAGACTTTTGAAATATTCGTCTAATATTAAATATCAAAGTTTCAACGTGTAATTAAATAATATTAAATGAAAATTAAAGTGGAGATATTATTTTGTTAGCTCGGGGGGGGGGATAGCTTTTTATAAAAATGTCAAAAATTTCTAAAACTTAACTTTAAAAAAGTTTCAACATCTACCATATCGCACACACATTAACGTTTATATAATATATATATATATACATCGATCATATCGTTATATACATTCCTTCTCTCTTTCTACATAATACATATCCCATATACATAACTCTAGTGTGACATGATCGGAGTTCACAGGAACTTTTTCACGAAGCATTCACGGTTCGTCAATTTGTAAAGAGTTATTTCAAATTTTCAACTACAACATTCCCATAAATTTCAAAGATCACATTTATTTCAATAAAGAAACACATAATGCGATCAAAAAAAGCATAATAATGCTATATTTATTCTTTCAATAAGCGAGATAATTAAATTGGAGAAAGCAAATCGTCAAAAATTTGCAAAACAAAAATGACGAAGTTTGGCTTAGAAAAAATGTTTGATTTCTTTTTTATTCTTTTTTTCCTTCTTTTCTTAATTGTAAAATTCACTTTAAGGTCTCGGGTGAATATTACCTTTCTATCTCCGTAGTTCTCGCGTAGTACACTCGTGCTTTCTACTTAATAAATAAGATTACATTATACACCCTTCGAGATTCTCACCTAGCAGCCATAACCAGAAGGAACGTCTGTCCGTGAAAATATTCGTAAAACTTGTTCAAGAAGTTCACCCTTGTTTTTGACGTAAGAGAAGAAAAAATATTCAAGAAGGGTACCATTTTAAATTTCTACGAATGGGGTAATCTATTTATGTTAATATATGCATACAATATTCAACATCTAAGAATTACTTACTTATTACATATACAAAAAAATTACATAGAATAATAAGTTTATCGTCACAAATGTGAATTAATCATTTTGATAGAAGCTTGAATTAATCAAATTTGAAAGAAAATGATCTTCGATTGTTGTAAATGATTGAAACAATCATTTTTTTTGTTTAATATTTTGCCATCCGAAAAACGATATCACTTTTCTTTCAATTTTGTTCGTAAACATTAGTAATAATAATAAACGTAAATAATAGTAATAAATAATAAACATTAGTATAAATATTAATTATTAATATAAATATAAAATAAATATTAAAGTATATATTATAATTTTAATAAATATATATATATATAAATATACATTATTATTATGTTATGTAAATAAGTGGAATATTTTTTAGGGTCATCCTGTTTGTCCTTTCAAAAGATTTTTTCTCTTAAAAAAAAAAAGAAAAAAAATATAAATGGTTAAAAATATATTTTAATATTCATACCAAAACGTGTGTGGGTGGGGAAGAAGAACGTTTAACGCAAATAAGCGGTGGCGCTTAGGCAAGCATGTTTCTGTGTACACATAGAAGCTCGGTGGTTCGTCGCTTTATTCAAATTATTTTCCAAACCGAATATTGTTCCCAAAAGGCAACGACACGATTACAGGAAGTTAACCGTGCAAGTCGTCCCTGCAAAACCAGCTTGACTCTCTTTCTCTCTCTCTCTCTCTTTCTTTACTTTATATATACCTGCGCACAAAAATACAAATACAATTTTAGTATCGTACTTTTATAAATAATTTTAAAACATAAGGGAAGAACAATTTTATCATGTTATTTATTTTTACAAATTTTTGTTACTTCAAATGTTACATTAAATTTGATGCAAATTTGATATATTTGTGATTTTTATTATAAATAAATTATTAATAATAATAATAATTATTATTATTATATTGATTATCAAATTTCTTACATAATTTCATTGGAAAGTTTATTAATTATTTTATCATGTTATTTATTTACAAATTTTTGTTACTTCAAATGTTATATTAAATTTGATGCAAATTTGATATATTTGATTTTTATTACAAATAAATTATTAATATAATAATTATTATTTATTATATTGATTATCAAATTTCTTACATAATTCATTGGAAAGTTTATTAATTATTTTATCATGTTATTTATTTACAAATTTTTGTTACTTCAAATGTTATATTAAATTTGATGCAAATTTGATATTTGTGATTTCTATTATAAATAAATTATTAATAATAATAATAATTATTATTATTATATTGATTATCAAATTTCTTACATAATTTCATTGGAAAGTTTATTAATTATTTTATCATGTTATTTATTTACAAATTTTTGTTACTTCAAATGTTACATTAAATTTCATGCAAATTTGATATATTTGATTTTTATTATAAATAAATTATTAATAATAATAATAATTATTATTATTATATTGATTATCAAATTTCTTACATAATTTCATTGGAAAGTTTATTAAATTGATCAAATGTTTGATATCATTTGAATAAAGATTATTATTTAGATCACCCTGTGTATAAAACACAACATGTGAATACCGATTCAAGTTTGAACTTCTTTCTCATTTCACGTTGAAAGCAAACACAGAGTGGCAGTTTCTATTCGGATGCTTTTGAAATTTCACTTTGCTAAAGGGAGAGACACGTAACATCCGGAGAAATTTATCTCGTTCTTCTTATTCTTGTTGCTTTGTTTCTGTTTCAACGATTGTCTATCATGAAAATAAACTGTTTCTAATGTTTTCTTTTTTCTCTCTCTCTCTCTCTCTCTCTATTTCTCTATTTCTCTGATTTAGTTTATACCTTTGATGCAATTAATTAGTAAGTTTGGACGTGAATACATAAACGTATTTAAGGATTTGTATCTTTAAAATCAAAGAACATTGTTTTATATTATCACCATTTATTTTAAATTATTTCCAACAATATATATATTATAATATATAAATAAATATATATGTAAAAAGATATTATACAAAAAGATTTATTTGTATATTATAATATACATAAAATTGAAAATTATAACGTTCTCATTTTAGCACACATATTCTTTCAATTTTTATGCAATTTCTTAAAAATAAAACTATACCATTTACTTTAAATTATTTCCAACAATATATATATTATAATATATAAATAAATATATATGTAAAAAGATATTATACAAAAGATTTATTTGTATATTATAATATACATAAAATTGAAAATTATAACGTTCTCATTTTAGCACACATATTCTTTCAATTTTTTTGCAATTTC
>NW_025112997.1:1783558-1821683 GCF_010416935.1 Polistes fuscatus | reverse complement strand
ACTGTGTTTCGAGAAGTACAATAAAAGATAAAATAAAGAATTAAGAAGAAAAAAAAAGAAAAAAAGAAAAAAAAGGAAGTGGAAAAAGGGAATTTCCCATGGTGGAATATAAAATTTACGATGGCGATTGGCTGGTAGAGATGCGATTTGGATTAGGACTAGCTGAGAATTAACGTTCGTGGGACGCCGTAAAACGAGACCATCAGTGGCACACCCTCACCCCTTTCCTCCCCCTTCCCTCTCGTACTTCTCCCTCAAACCCCTCAACCCTTCAACCCTTCGAATCCTTGATCCTTGCTAGAGGAAATTGGAGGTAGCCGAGAGTTGAGATAAACGAGACCTTTTTATTTCTTCACTTCGTCTTAACAAACAAAATGAAAGAAAAAAAAAAAGGAAGAAAGAAAAATACTCGCGAGTGGGGGAGGGGGAGGGTTGACAAACTTGTAAATCTTTATCTTCTTTTTTTTCTTTTTTCCCATTTTCTTTTCTTTTCTTTTCTTTCTATTTTTATTTCCAAGGATTCTTACCCCCTTTTCCTTTTCGTCCTTTTTCATATAATTATTTTTTGTTTTCTTCGCGAACGTTTACCTCCGCGTCTTTCATTAATCCCCCTCTTTTTATTATATTTACGTATTATATTATATATATATATATATACTTTTCTTTTTTCCCTACCATTAAAATATTTCTTTTTTGGTTCGTTTTTAATATCCTTTTCATCTAGTTTTCCTTTTTAATTCTTTTTTTTTTTTCTTTTTTTTTCCATCCCTTTCACTCTTTCTCTTTATCTTTTCTTTTCTTGTACTTTTCATAATATAACTGCTCGCTGAACAAGTCGATTGTCTTTACAAAGAAAAATAAACGAGCTGAAGGAACGAGTGATATATAAAAAGAAAATGAGAAAAAAGAAACAAACAAACGAACAAACGAACGAACAAACAAACGAACAAACGAACAAACGAACAAACGAACAAACAAACAAACGAACAAACAAACGAACGAACAAAAATAATTTCGTATGCAAAATGGGGTGAAAAGGTAAAATCATTTTTTGCAAAAATTTTGTACAACGGTTTTAAATCCGATTGAATTATATCGTTAAAAAATTCGTTATTGTAATGTTTTTTAAAACGTCATTTTGGTATCGATTTAATAAAAGTAGGAAACGGTACGGGTGGTAGAAACATTTAATGAAAAGTAACGGTACCAAATGGTACTACTAGGGTAAGACTCTTAAGTTGGTAATCGTGCAAGACATTTCCCGATTTAAAATACGTAATCCCTTTTCCGAATCGAATATACACTAAGCCTTTCACCACCACCAACTTTCAACATTTTTACATTGCTTTTACCCCCTTAAATGTACACCACCCTACGAAAGTTTTACCCTCTTTCCTCCTCCTTCCCCCCTCCCCCCTCCTCCTTTTGCACTTTTCTCTTCTTGCAATTAAAGTGAGAGCGTTCCAAATGCATATTCTCTTTCCAAGTAATTGTCCTATCTCTCTTTTTGTTTTCTTTTTTTTTTCTTCTTTTTTCTTTTCTTTTTTTTTTTTCATTTACTCTTATTCTCATTTATGGGTAAGAAAAAAAAAGAACATTTCTATCTCTGCTCTGCTTTTTTCTTTTTTTTTCTTTTTTTTTTTTCTTTAATATAAAAGTGCATTCAATATATATTGGCATAATTTTATTATTATTTAATATCTTTTTTTTCTTTCTTTTTTTGTTTTTTTAATATAAAAACAGATACCTCTTTATGCGTAAGAAAATAATTTTTTAATTTTTTGTTTGTATTATTGAGATACTTTTGTGGTGATTTAATTATCTTCTTTCTTTTTTTTTTTTCTTCTTTTCGTATATATTTAAATAATTGAATTAAAAGAAATATATTAATATTATAATGTATTTAAGTTTATGCAAAAGAATAAACTTTTACGAGAGAATGTACATCCGCTCCTTACATCGACGTTATAGTGAATCTCGTTACGAAGGATTTTAAATATCTAATACTATCACATAATCCGATCAATATGAGATTATTTCTTTTGATCTCAAGTAGATGCATACATATATATACTATATCATATATACATGTATTAGTAGAAATAAAATTTTCAGATAAAAACTTTAAATTTGAAACAACGAGTATATACACATCAATGTACATGTATATAAATACTTATACATATATACATACACACATATGATCTTATACACATATACACACACTTAAATACATTTATGCATGTGTATATTCATATGTGTATATACACATCAATGTACATGTATATAAATACTTATACATATTTACAAAAACATATGATCTTATACACATATACACACTTAAATACATTTATGCATGTGTATATTCATATGTGTATATACACATCAATGTAGATGTATATAAATACTTATACATATATACATACACACATATGATCTTATACACATATACACACACTTAAATACATTTATGCATGTGTATATTCATATGTGTATATACACATCAATGTACATGTATATAAATACTTATACACATATACACACTTAAATACATTTATGAATGTGTATATTCATATGTGTATATACACATCAATGTAGATGCATATAAATACTTATACATATTTACACAAACATATGATCTTATACACATATACACACTTAAATACATTTATGCATGTGTATATTCATATGTGTATATACACATCAATGTACATGTATATAAATACTTATACATATATACATACACACATATGATCTTATACACATATACACACTTAAATACATTTATGCATGTGTATATTCATATGTGTATATACACATCAATGTAGGATGTATATAAATACTTATACATATTTACACAAACGTATGATCTTATACACATATACACACTTAAATACATTTATGCATGTGTATATATTCGATCTCATTATCCTTTGAAATCACAAATTACATGTTGCCAAAGAGCAACGATGCATCGTCCCCTTTATTAATACCCAAGTCTAACAAAGGTAACTTAATATTCGCTTATAAACGTAGGAAGCAGCCCACACCACACAACATGAGTAACAGCAGCAATGACTATGACAACGTACATCGATAAACCATCTTCTCGATTCCTTGATTTCCGGTTAACAACGATCATTGAAACAAGTCAAAGAAGAACTCCCAATCAGTTACCTTTACTTTCCCCTACCCCTCTCCGTCTTTTCACCACCAGTCTTTTGCCCTCTTTCCCCCTGACCCTTCTTTTATCACTCATACATATCCACTTCCTTTGACCTAACTGACACAATTTAATTAAACTTTGTATCCTTCGTACAGGCAATTTCCGTTTTTCCCTGTTTCCCATGTTATCCCAGATTTCAACTTCTAACGTAGAAAGAGAGAATGAGGGATATCATTTCCTGATTATTATCATTATATCTGGACCACGTAATATATAGAAGTAGTAGATTCTCCTTCTGCAATCAGGAATCTTGTGTTGCGAGTGTTGCATCTGTGTTATTCCTCTTTGTATAATATATTTGAGTATTTTACTGAAATCATTGGAATCAAAAAGAATTTTTTATTCTTTTTTTTTTTGTTTTGTTTTTATTATATTGTTATTAGGATCTGAAAAATAGTACGAAAATTTATCTCTTAGGATTAAAGTAAAATTGATAATAGTTAATATTTCGTGGTTGTAGGAATTTTCGAATAATTTTGAATAGCGAAAAAATATGCAACAGACAAATAATTTTCGAACCAATGAGAAGAAAGTTAAGTTTCATGTTGCATACTGTAACAAATTGTGAAGGCACCTATACAATTAAAAAAATCTTTCAATTAAATCAAAAAATCTTTCAATTAAAAAATAAATTTCCTAATTATTATCATTATATCTGGACCACGTAATATATAGAAGTAGTAGATTCTCCTTCTGCAATCAGGAATCTTGTGTTGCGAGTGTTGCATCTGTGTTATCCCTCTTTGTATGATATATTTGAGTATTTTACTGAAATCATTGGAATCAAAAAGAATTTTTTTCTTTTTGTTTTGTTTTGTTTTTATTACATTGTTATTAGGATTTGAAAAATAGTACGAAAGTTTATCTCTCTTAGGATTAAAGTAAAATTGATAATAGTTAATATTTCGTGGTTGTAGGAATTTTCGAATAATTTTGAATAGCGAAAAAATATGCAACAGACAAATAATTTTCAAATCAATGAGAAGAAAGTTAAGTTTCATGTTGCATACTGTAACAAAATTGTGAAGGCACCTATTCAATTAAAAAAATCACAATGAAGATTAATATCTAAAGAATCGTATTAAATCGTATTAAATCGTATTAAATAAATTAATATTTAGCAACATTTATCCGATACTCGTAAGAATTTTACTTGAAAACTGATATAATATAATAAAACAGTTTGAAAAAGAGTTATTTTCGGAATCGTTTCAATCCCTTTGGCGTAAAGACAATATCGATTTTATAATTCACGAGTAATTAACTCTATATTAATAAACATAGGAGGAGTGAGTAGGTGGTGATGGTGGTGGTGATGGTATGTGCATGTGTGTATGTAGATTAAAAACAAGACGAATAGTTTTTGGAAAAGATACTTTTATTAACAAACGAACAATATGGAGTATTTAAATAACGATGGTTAAAAAACAAATCGATCGATCGTCGAATGTTGATCATTATTACAATTAAATATTGGATAAGGCACCGGGTCAAAATGTAATTGCCACGGTGCAAATCCTTCCGTCACGCTTTAACGTCATCCAATTGGTCCGATCGACGGGACGCCGATAATTTTCTCAAAATATTATTATTATTATTATTATTATTATTACCAGCCAATAATCGTTGAATCTCGCGAAAGGTTCTACCTTTGGTTTCGGGTAAGAGAAAGGTTACCATTAGGAAAGCTAACAAACAGGAAGCAGAAAAGAAATAATAAACTGCGTAAGCACCGAGTATGTCACCGATCACTTGATAAAGTTTCGATACGGCGAAACCGAGTACACCGTCGAACACGGTAACAATTGCACCGGCCACACCCTTAACCTCGGTTGGAAAAAGTTCACCGATTAATGCGTTTGGCAAGGTACCCAATCCTATTTGAAACGCAACTTGAAATAATATGACAACACCGACCGGGAGAAAATTAGCGGAAGATACGTCGACCTTTCTTGCATCGAGCATCAAATAAATCGCAAGAATGGCCAAAGTAATCGACGATCCTATAGTCGAGAATATAAGTAACGGTCTTCTTCCTGCACCTTCGACCGTTGCCGTAGAACACGCACCTGATACCAAACCAACGGCTAACACGAGTATCGTAGCGATGTTGGAATCAATGCCTACAGAGGAACGCTTGAACAGTACTTCTAAATATTGTATCGTACTGAAGTTACCGCTTAATTGTTGTGCCGCAATCAAGCCGAGTATTATACAAAGTGCTCGACTGTTGGTCGGTAGTAACATTAGTTTGAGTTTATTCAAGACAATCTTCAGACCATTTTCTTCTTTAGCTCTATTGTTAACGCCAGTAGCAGACGAGGAGTTAGAAATAGAAGAAGAAGTAGCCGCACCTACAACTTTGTTATTATCTAAAACTAGTTTGTTGTTATCCCTCGAGTCCTCGTTCGAGCCAGCTTGCAAAGCTAATTCCAGTTCTCTCCTAGCCTCGTCCTGATCGCGAATACCTTTGAAGAAGGCCAACGATCTCGAGGCTTCGGTTTTGCGGCCACGTGCAGCTAAGAAATGCGGACTCTCGGGGAACCAGATGAACGTGACGATGAATAGAACTGGGATGGTCAGTAAAACGATTACCAATGTACGATACGAGATCCATGGGCCTATGCTACAGGTCAATAACGATCCGGTGAAAACGTTTACTGCTATCAATGTACCCAACGCTCCTCTGATATTAACATCTGCCACTTCGGACACGTACATCGGATTGGTCGTGTACGACACCCCAACGCCAATTCCCAATATTACTCTTGCCACGTACAATGCTGAGACTGATTTAGCAAAAAATACTATCGTCCAACCGGCTATGTAAAAACCGCTCGAAAATAACAAACATCTTTTTCTGCCGTATCTGTCAGCCAAGTATGCACCCAAAAATGGGCCGATCATCGAACCGATCACCGTCAACGAAACGATCCACGATGACTCGTCCTCGGTTATCCTCATAGGTGCATCGCTCTCCTTTGACATCAATTTCGACAGACTCGTCGTGGTCCAACCGTAAACTGTTCCAACTGCCACCATCGAGAGTGTTGCTGTCAAATTGAATCACGAATATTCCGTTAGTTTAATTTTTTTATTTTATATCCGTACTCTTGTTTACCTCATATTTGTTTATTTGTTTGTTTTTTCTTTATCTTTGTTTAAAATCAAAATATAAATAATATTATTTAACAAACCTGAGATAGAAGCGAGCCATTGTCTCCAACGTGTTCTTTTGGAAAAATTGGACTTTTCTATGATCGTATGTTGGGATGTTTCACTTTTTGGCGTTTCCTTGGGTAAATCGAGCTGAAAACATAAATCAATAAATATATTATGTTCTTTAGATTTTATAATTTGTATCTCGTTGAAACGAAAACAAAAAAACAAACAACGTTCGATCCGATTTGAAAGATTTATTCTCGACTATATATATAATCGTGAGATTTAAAAACATTGAAAACAAATCAAACAAATTCAAGTATCGGGATTAAAAATCAAAGAATCGATCGTTCGGAGAATCAAATTGAGATCGAATGTCTAGAAAAAAGAAATATTTCAAGATACATCGAACATATATCGATGACGTATTTTCTAATCTAATCTAACCAGCTGATAAAATGTTCCTTTTCTCTCCCCCTTCCCCTCTTCTCACTCTATTTTTTGTGTTTTCTTTTATCGTAACTAAACGAATACTACTTTTCGATCATCTCGATCACGCCTCGTGCACTCGTTTTCGCGTAAATTTCGCTAAAATAATCGAAATACAACGATAAAAAAAATACGATGCGAATTGTATATCATCCATTGTGATCGTTTTTGCAAGGAAAATGCATTTGTTCTCTGCGAATAAAAAATTTTACGCGCGAAACGAATAATAATTTTATTTATATATAAATAAATAAATATATTTTTTTATTTATATATAAATATATTTATTTTATAAATAAATATATTTTTATTATTTATATAAAATATATTTATTTTATAAATAAATATATTTTTATTATTTATATATAAAATATATTTATTTTATAAATAAATATATTTTTATTATTTAAATATATAATATATATATATAATTTCAAATTATAATATTAATTTTTGTCTGTTTATAATTTAAATTAAAACAAAGATAATAGCAAAGGGAAAATCAAAATTATTATTGTTTGTTAATGTGTGATTATTATATATATATTTTTTAAAATTAAATTAAATATTTTTTAATCAAATATCACTGTGTTTTCATATACATAATGGTTCAATAATTATTATATATCTTTTTAAATGCCACCAATAATTAATTGAACAAAAACCATAGATTAATAAAATGAATGAAAATAATTTCAATATTATTTCTATCATAATTGTTCAGAAATAAATGATTAAAAACCACTTTCGTGCATACGCAATAAGGTATACATTTTGTAGAGACACGTTTTTAAAAAAAACGTACCTGTGAAACTATATTTTTATTGTGTTCAAGATAGAACACAAACGTAAAGAAGATAATTTGTTAAAAGAAAGAGAAACACTTTCTCCATTACGAAGAAATATTTGTATCCCATAAAAAATAAGATAGGGTAGTGTACACGCGAGTATTTTAAAAGAATAAATGTGAAATTCAGTGAGACGTTAAGGAAGGGAATACGTGCTAGGATGAGAAAAAAAAGAAGAAGAAGAAGAAAAAAAAAGAAAAATAAAAAGAAAAAGAAAAGTAACTATAAAATATAGAAAGAAAAGCCACCATAGTCCTATAAAAGTATATGCTTTTACGTGATAAGATGTTACGAGAGGTGTGTGAGAGAGAGATATATATATATACCACCATGTTTATTATCTTACATAGTTCGAAACATTAATCTTAGGAAAAAAAAAATCGATGTTCTTCAAGTGTCTTTCGTGAAAATTGGCATGAAACGAGGAATAAAACAAAAAGAAAGAAGATGATTTTTATGAGATAGTTTGGTTGAAGGTGAACGTGAAGGGATGAGGATGGGTGGTTGGAATAGGTAGAGGGGGGGGAGTAGAAAATAGGGTTGAGAAATATAAAATTGAAGGATAACAGACTTTTCCACGTCACAAGTGATAAACTAGATCGCATTAAAGGTACTTTTAAAGGTAACAGCAATTTCTTGCAACACGTAGAAGGAAAACAACATAGAAACTGGTGGTGTTCGATGGAACCTTAGAACTGTCGAAGCTTTTAGACAAGAGGGATGAACAAATTGATCGACGATAAATCAAAATCACCCCCTCCTCCTCCTCCTCCTCCTCCTCCTCCCTCTCAAAGATTACTCTAAACGTACTTATTTGTCAATAACGATTGATAATAATTCATGTCAATCGGGGGAATACAAGATTTTCACGTGTTTACTTAAATATTATTAAAATGAATAATTATATAATAATTTGAATAATAAATAATATAATATAAATAAATGAATAATTAAAGTGTTATTTTAAAATATTATAATGAAAGAAAGAAAAAGAGAGATTGGTATATAATAAATATAAAATTAATGCAATAAATGTAATAATATCTAAAACAAAAAATATATATATAATATATTTAATATAATTAATATATTATAATAAATAATATAATATATATATATATATATATTAATGTTAAAGATAAAAATTACAAATGTATTAATTGTAAAAGAGAATTAGGAATCGTTTTGCTAAATAATATCGTTAGATTAATGTAATAATTGTGAAATAAAATGAAAAATAGAAATTTTATTAATAGAAATAAAAAATGTTAGGAAAAAAGAAAAAAAGAGGGAAAGAGAGAAAAAAGCGGTAAGCTTTTAACCTATTTGCAATAAATCTATTTTTAAAAAGAAGCATCGATCGGTCGAAGCAACATCATCATCCGGTACACCGTAATATATCTCTTTAAAATAAATCACATTTTAATAATAAAGATAAAATATTGTAAAGCAAGATATGGAACCATCAAATAATTTCTTTCACATTCTCTCTCTCTCTCTCTTTCCTTCTCCCTTTCTCTCTCTCTCTCTCTCTCTCTATTTCTTTGAATAGACGAATTCTATAATTAGAATGACCGTATTCATTCGAAATTCTTGTCACTTGGTGTATAAGAGGAGAATTTTCTTAACTTTCAAGTATTATATTTATCATAGTTAAACGCATTAAAAACAAATCTTAAATTAAATCCAAACAAATTTATCCAATATTACGTGGATAAAAATAAAAATACAAAAAAAAATTATATCGAAAGAGTACGGAAAGAAAGAGAAAAAGAAATAAAAAATAAAAAAGAAAATAAGAAAAAAAATGACAGTTACGAGACGCCATTTGTAATTTTGATCAATCGCGCATAAAATAAGATGGACGATCGATCGATCATTATTCTCTTTATCTTTCTGCGAGACGAGAGAGAAAAAAAAAAGAAAGAAAGAAAAAGAAAAAGAGAAAGAAAAAAGAAACAGACAAAAAGAAAAGACACGAAGAGGAATAATTTAAAACGCGCAAGCGTGAACGCCACAAGCGCGTGCGCGTATTTTCGATTTTAACCTCGCGGCATCGTTGGGCTGTCGAAAGGTAGTCTCGTGGTACACCCGCGCGCCAAACATAACCTCTCAAACGAACATTCGAACGAGAAGAAAAGAGAAGTAGAAAAATGTTAATATACGAGAAAATTAGTATTTTGTAAAAGAAACAACAAGGAAAATAAAAGGAGACAATTTTCGCAACGAGGTTCGCAACAAAAAATGAGAGAAAAAAACTAAAAAAAAAACAAAATATGACTACAAAATCCGAATACTCGAAAACAATTGAATTACTTGGAAGAAATCATATATACCACCGCACGCACCACGTGTATAATATATTCTATCACCCATTGCGTACCTTCCTTCTCTCTCATCTAACTTGTCAACCAACCCCCATCGGTACGATCTATCTTTTTCTATCTGACACACAAGAGGGTTATTATATAGGAGTCGTTTTGAAAAAGGGACGCTGATTTTAGATTGAAATGACACTCACCAAGGGATCAGTTGTGCCAGTCATCTTTCTCAAGGAAGGATGATCTCTCTCTCTCTCTTTCTCTCTCTCTCTCTCTCTCTCTCTCTCTTTTTCTTATTCTTTTTTTCTTTTTCTGTTTCTTTTTCGCACTAACACTAAATCACGTTCCTGTTTCTTGTTCGTTGTGTTGAAGTTGACGTTGACGTTCGGGATCGATCGAAACGAGAAAAGAGAGAGAGAGAGAAATAAAGAAAGAAAGAGAGAGAGAGAGAGAGAGAGAAAGAAAAAGAGAAAGAGAGAAAGAGAGTGTGTTTAACGTTGTGCACACGTGAAATCGTCTCGAGCATCGACAACGTCCTGTGCTTCTTCGAAAGAAACTCTCTCCTCCTCCTCCTCCTCCTCCTCTTCTCTCCTCGTCATTCCTCCTCCTCCTCCTCCTCCTCCTCTTTTAAACTCATACTACCTCCTTCTCCTCCGGCATTATTTCCTTCTCCTTCTCTCTATTTATGTTTCCCTCTTTTTCCCTCATCTTTCCCTCCTCCCATCGTCATTTTAGCTTTTCACTCTCTCACGGCCAAAGCAAGCGTCTTCTTCGTGTATATTTGCGCGCACGCGCTCAAAGAGGAACACGCGAGGAGAGTTTCCTTCTTCTTCTTCTTCTTCTTCTTCCTCTCTCTCTCTCCCTCTCTCTCTCTTTCTCTCTCTCTCTTTCTCTCTCACTCTTGGTAGTCTGATCGATATTTATAATTGTACCCACGGTGATTCTCGTTTTATTCACTATACTTGGTCGTTCTTACTCTAACTCATCGTATCTTTTTTTTTTTTGTCTCTTTCTCTCTTGTGTATTATTTCATTTTATCTATTGCGTTTGTATATTAGAATCTTTTTTCTTTTCTTTTTTGCTCTTTCGTTTATATGCACGTTAATATTACGGTCATTATGATAATTATTCGATAATGATTATATGAATAACAGAAGTGTGGAACTGATTTTATGGAGACTGATTTTAATAATATTAATATTAATGTATATATGTATATATGTGAATAAGAAACACACACACGTTTTTTTTTTTTTCTTTTTATTATTATCTTTCTATTGTGTTATTCTATTTATTTATTTATTTATTTCTTTTTTTTTACGTATTAATTTTATGTTAATATTATAGTCATCATTAAATGATAAGATTGAAAAATGGAGAAAAGATGGAGAGAGAGAAGATACTGATTGAATTAATATTAATGTATGTATATGTGAATATGAAATTTATGTTCTTTTTTTGTTTTGTTTTGTTTTATTTTCTTATCGTGTATTATGTACGCTATTTAAAATTTGTCAAAATTTCATTTCGAGTATTTTGTACTCGTTATGCAAATTTATAATCATTTTCTCTTTTCATCTTCGGTCTCTGTGGTTTATCTTGCTTCTTTATTTTTTTTTCTTTTTTTTCGTCCCATTTTACGATAATCACTGTTGACTCCATACGAATTTAGAACATTATCTGTATTGACAATGTTTCCAGATATATCGAGCCTAGATAATATTGATATAAGATATATTATCTTATATTTATCTTACTTGCAATGCAACGAATTAGAAAAATTATGAAGAATATTGTCTGTTAAGAGGGGTTATACGCAGTTGCGAGGCTCGAAAAAGACGTATTATCATGAATTTTTTCTAGAAACAGTTTTTATTTCTCAAAAAAAATTGTTGGTAATTCAAATAGAGTGAACTTTTGAGAATACAATAGCGCGTCGATTCTGTAAAAATATTAATCTGCACTGCTCCTGTAGATGATTTCCTGATAAAAGGTCCTCTAAAAAAAGACGTTTGGCGGTGATCTCCATTTTGGCGGTTTGGATTATTGAAATTAAAAAATATGGTGGATTCTTTTAAAGGATAGATTAATGCAGGTATTAAAACCAAGGAATAATAAAAATTTTGATTTTTGACAAAATGGCGTCTATTTGAAAAAAAAGTTGTTGTTTTTGACTAAAATTTTCGCTCTAAATTGTTACAAAAAAATAGTAATACATTTTTTAAAAATTATTCCTTATACTTAATACCTGAGGAATGTATCTAAGAAGATTGCGTAAAAATTCGAAACCGATCGGTTAAGCCGTTTTTGAAAAATCGAGATCACCGACTTTGAAAATACCGTTTTGAGAAAAACGCGTTTAAAGTTTCAAAGATACGTTTACGCGTAGTTAAAAATTTTTGTTTGCAGCTTACATGAAGTGAAGAATATTTGTCGGATCGATTTGAAATTTTCAGAGAATATACTTAAATATATGTACATTCCGAAAATGAAAAAAAAAAATCGATTTTTTTAAAATTCTAACTGCGTATAACCCCTTAATATACTTTCGTTAATATAATACTTATAAATAAGTATTATAAGTAAGTTACTCAATTATACTTATCTAACGAGATTATAAATATCTAATCTAATTAAAAATATACTATTTATAGTATATATAATAATAAAATAAACTTTGTCAGTGTTCCTTACATTCATGACGATGCGTGATGATCGTTGATAGAATTGAATTCAACGTTTCAAAAATAATTCTTTTTTATCTTCTTTTCTCACCAGATCAATTTATTCGTTTTAAACGACTGATATAATACTTCTATCATCATCTGCCTGTCTTTTTCTCATATCTTACGGTCGAACACACTGAAAACAGATAAACGAAATACGTCGCAATTTCGTAACTCTAAAAATTGTAATCTAAAACACACACGCGCGGATGGATAATTAGAAAAAAAATGTAGATAAAAAAAGGCCACTTATTAGCGTTACTTTCTATTTCTACGAAATAGAGAAACTCGATGAAAGACACTTCTAATATATTCGAAGAACACAGTTCCTTCGAAAAATAACATTAAGATAACGAAATAACGGAAAAAATATATTTTCAATGTGTAATTGAAATAATAAAAAAACACAACGGAAGAGAAGTGAAAAATTACGTGAAGAAATTTATTTAAAAAAAAGAAAAAAAAGAACAAAAGAGAGAAAGTAAATGAAATTGAATAATATCCAGGAAAACATAAATTTAACTAACGAAAACGACAAGTAATATAAATTAAAAAAAAAAAAAACAGCAGCAAAAACAAAAACAACCATAAGGATTAATGATCAAAACCCGTGACGATAGAACGTCAAATTGAAATCGCGATTAATTCAAATGAAATATCAATTTAAAAACAAATAATATAAAAAAGATACAAAAAAAGAAGAAAAAAAAGCAAGAAGGTAATAGTAATTAATACAACAACAATTAAATTGATATGAAGAGAAAATAATTTATAAAATATGTTAATTAAACCACACGCGATAGATTTGAACACCACATTACGAATAAAAAAAACACTACACGAGAGAATAGGAAAAGACGCAAACGCAAAAGAAGACACTTCGAAAATGCTAAGATCCACGAATAGAAATGAAAGAGAAACGAGAAACCCTGCACGCCTATATATTAATCAATTGTAATCAATTGTTTTCTATCCGCTATGGTGCTTCTCAATCCACTATTATTCACTCACTAACACTAATTTACTTCATTGTTTTTAATCCAATTATCATTAATTACTAACTTCTTCTACGTGATGTTTCTACAGTTAACGCGTATTTTTCTTCTTATGCTTCTACTTCTACTTCTACTCTTCTTCTCGTTTTATACTGTAACATTAACGTTTCATGAATGTAACATGAAAATATGAGAGTACGAAAGAATAAGAATAAACAAAAATTAATAATAATAATAATAATAAAAAGAAAAAGGAGAAAGTGTTCGGAGGAAAGAGAAGGAAACAGAAAAAGAAGTAGAAGGAGGAGGAGGTGGTGGTGGTGGTGGTGGTGGTGGTGGTGGAAGAAGAAGAAGAAGAAGATTCGATAAAAGGTAACATTTTACTTCTACACTTTTCTCACTTTTCTTATCAGAAAATCCCCCTCATTTTATCCCCCTTCGTCTCTCCCCCTGCCCCACTCTACCACTCGTTCTCTTCCACTTCCTATTTCTTATCCTTCTTCTTCTCCTCCTCCACCTCCTCCACCTCTTCCCCCTTCACCATTTATCTCTTCCTCTACCACCATATGTTTGTTTCTTTTTAAATGAGAAGGAGAGCTATTCCAACGTAATCTCACTACACGTTATTCTTTTTTATTTATTTTTATCGAAGTTAACGTTACGACCCCTCTCTCTTTCTCTCTCTCTCTCTCTTTCTATTAAAAAAATTCTACATTTTATTATTTCTAGTATTTCTTATTTTTTAATCTTCCGCATATATAGTTGGGAATGATCGAGAAATCAAAATAGGATTTCAACGATATGGAAATGTTAAAAGAAAACAAGAAAGAAAGAGAGAGAGGAGAGTGAAAAGAGAGAGAGAAAAGGGGCAGGAAGGATTTTGTATTATCTTTGAAGAAAATTATAAAATGAAAGGAATGAAATTATATATATATATGAGCCGTTTATTTTGAAAGTGGCCTAACTCCATTTTTCATTTTTTTCCGGTTACCCACGGTAACATGTACAGCTTCAAATTATCTATCAATAAAGCATTTAAGATTTTTTATATTCCGAGTAAATACGGCAATTCTGGACACATAAGTTTTCAGAGTTAGTTGAATCACTGAACCGTTTATTTTGAAAGTGGCCTAACTCCATTAGGAGTAGAGATTTTGGTGTGGTAGAAATGGCATTAAAAAAAAAATAATTTACTGTTTGTCCCCCGAGAGTATTATAATATTATCAAAAAGTGTCGGAAAGGTAATAACATTATTGTACACGAAATGAGACAAGAAGATTTTGTATCAACAATATTATTAGAAGACGCAATTTTTAAAAGGGTCAAGAATTCTAACGGAGAACCAATAAACTGGTTAAAAATATGTTGGATGCGTTTTGTCAAAAATGAATAAGATTTTCTATAAGACATCAATGAATGAGAACAAAAATTTGAAAGTCCTGAATTTAATACCACGTCGGGGTAGACCAAGAAAGTTCGAAAATATTGTATTGACACCACTGTATAAAATATAAGACAAATTGCAACCGCAAAATTCAAGGACATAATTGACTTATTACGATGTATACCACCGGAACATTATGATTTCTTCAAAACCCTTTCACATATACAAAATGTAGATGAGTAGAAAATTGTTTTGTAATTTATGTTTGTAAAAAATATTTTGAATCGCATAATTTATGTTTTTAAAGTGTTACAAAGATATGTAAATAAAATAAGTATTGTTTTTTCGCAATATGAAGCATCTTAAATTATGTTGAATGGACTTCGGTTCCTTCAAATTTGATAACGAATCTGGTTGTTAATTTTGAAAGTGGCCTAACTCCATTCTTGGTAAGAAAATACATATTATTCGCTTAATAATTGCCATTATTTTAATAGGAACTGTAAATTGAACACCTTTAGATACACTTAAGCAACATAACTCATTGTTATTCTTTACGTATATTTTTAATTGCATTGAAATGCAAACCTTTAAATATTTCAATTTAAGGTTAAATGGAGTTAGGCCACTTTCAAAATAAACGGCTCATATATATTATTTATGTTTTTGCGAACAAATTTTAACGAGAAGGGATGATTAATTTGTAATATATGTAATAACGTTTTATTATTTTTCAATCTTTTGTTTTTTCTTTTGTTTTAACAATTATATATATATTATTAAATCTATTTAAATAATAATAATAATAATAATAATAATTAAGTGTGTGATACACCTTATTCTTTTTTTTTTTTGAGTATTAAATCAAAGTCAGGATAAATTGCAAATTGTTTTGTAATATGAGAAATACCAGATTTATTTGGCAATTAATTTGGTAAAACGTTTTATATTATGTTGATCGATTACGATTACGGTACGGTGATGATAATTAGAGAATTCGTTCAATATGTCCTGTTGATCACTCTGAAAATGTTCTCTCTCTCTCTCTCTCTAACTAAAAGGATAAGTGCCAACGGCAATGCGAATTGTGTTCGAGGTGAAAATTAATTCCTCTCGTCGTCAGTTTAGTAGTTGCCAAATTCATTTCATTCGATTCTAATTTCAATGTACTTCATATTTTTTTGGATTAACACTTTATGAATTAAATTATTGTCTTGATTATTTAAAAAAAAAAAAAAAATCTGTATGTAACGTTAAATCAACAAATATATTTTGATATATTTATAAATATCGATTAACAATGAATTGGACAGTTTCGATAATTTGATTGATAATGAATACATATTAATTATAATTTTAAAATGACAAATAACAACTCACACAATAGAAGTTATAATATTAAATTAAATATATATATTATATTATTATATATTATTATTATATATTTTTATTATTTAATTATTTTAATTATTATTATTATTATTAGTTATATATTAAATTTTATTAATTAGATATATTATTCCTGTTATACACGTGCGCAACATTCGAAATGTCATATAAATAATATTTAATAAAAGAACTTTCATAGAAGACAACGTGCTAATTTGAAGGTGAATTTCGAGGAAGACGGTACTCCGATCATATATTTCGTGTTTTTAAACAACGATGCACATTTCTTTCGATTTTATTAATAATTATTTTAATATTTTAATACATTCTACTTATATTTATGATTGTTTAAACAAATATATATATATATATATATTACATACCTATTAATATATTTTGAATATTATTAAATTATTTTCATATATTTTTATTTTATGTTTTTAGATGACTATTTTAAACTTCATTTCGTAACTGTTTTAAATTATTAAAATCAAATTTTCCCGATAACTTACATTGTTTTTTAATCATTTTTTGATTATTTCTCTGTTAGAACGTGTTACTGGCGAATAGGTGAAATTCTTCTTAGGGTTGGTTTAAAGAATGGGGTTCATTAAAAAGCATTCTCTCGGTTAGATCATTTTCTTTACGCGAATCCGTAAAAGATTCTATCATGTAGAATTGTATCATCTCTAATCATATAGAATTCTATCGCGAAACCCTATACCCGAATCCGTAAAGGGTTAAGTAATAGAATACAATTTGCAAGCTAGTATTGAATCTGTAAATACAGGAAAATATGAGAACTCGATACGAACGTTGTTAATACTATACATTTCTAGTTTTTTATTAGAATATCGGTATTCGTATTCCTAACTATAAAAGATGCAATTTCACAAATAGACTGAAAAATAAACACATTAAAATCAAAATTCAGTATATTACAAAATAACTCGAGAGATACTTAAATTACTTTTATCGGTAAATTGGTTATAATGAGGATATTTGAATTTATTCGTAGAAGTCAAAGTATCACACACCTCACACACACACATATGTTTATTTTTAAATGTCATATAAAGTTATTACTTTTGAGTGAGAAGAATGATTCTTTCCTCTGCATCTTCGCGGAACGACTTTCACGGTCCGAACGGTGTTAATATTCTGTTATAACGATGTTTATATTCTTATAAATTCAACTATATATTAAGGGACGTAATTGCTTAGGTAGTAGTGTTCTCGTCTGTTGCATCGATAGGTTTAGTGTTCGATTCTTCTAGGAGAACTTTTTTTTTATTAGTTTTTTATATTTATAAATTTAAAAAATTTTTTTAACGTTTATATTAATTTTTAATTATTTAAAGGAAAGAGAACGAAAGTTATCACAAAGAAATATTGGTTTGTTCTCTCACTCGCACTTTCATTCAAGACCGAGAGTCCCGAAGATTGCCGAAGATCCTTCGTTTGTGTATTAGTGCACACGGACGCTCGCACGCACACTAGCTCGCTCGCGTGTAAAAAGCGACAGAGGGGCGATACTTGCTTCCCCACTCTTACAATTACTTTTACCACTCTTTCTCGCTTACTTTTGCAAATACGAAGATAAACCTTAGAACATTTTTTATGTATTTTTCAATTCTCTACAACTTTTGTTTGAAACTTTTTTCGATTAAATGCCTAGATTCTAAGATAAGGCTATATTTTACCCTTTTTTACCCTTTTTCCCCAAGATGCCGGTTGCTGATTTTATTATAATTAGCACCATTCGATTCAGCGTCGTCAATTTACCCTTAGATCAAATTTTGAAGCTGTTAGTAAAAAAAGTATAACTTCAAAAGTCGATGTTTGGCCCTCGTTGACTGGCCTATATATCAATTCAATTTGTTAAATCTTTAACAAGCATAAACGTTCATCTATACGAACGTACATTCGAAGTTTTGTTAGTTGCCGATAAATAAAGAAAAGAATACAAATTTCAACAAGAATTAAAAGAAACTCATATGTAGTACGAGTAACCAAGTATAATAAAAATGTTAAAAAAAACCGTTTGTAATTTCCCCCATTTACCATGTTTTTTTCCGGCCACGTAATAAAATAAATACGTTTTCCAACTCGTCAAGGATGTTTCTTTCTATTTTTTCTTTTTTCTTTCCCCCCCCCTCTCTCTCTCTCTTTCTCTCTCTCGTATTCTCTCTTTCTTTGATGCATTCTAAAACGTTAACTGAAAAAAACCACGAAAATAAGCAGAGAGAGAGAGAGAGAGAAAGAGAGAGAAAATAAAATAATAAAAAATACAAATTAGAAAGAAAGAAAGAAGGAAAACATAGAGAAGAATATAATAATTAATTTGATACCGGGCTATGGAAAACTCTATTACTGTAACAATGTAAAGAAAAAGAAGAAACGTTTAAATAAATAATTCACATTTATTTGATCTTTTTTAATACTATTACAAAATTGATGGATTATTTTTAAGAAAAATCCAAGTAATTAAAAAATTGCACAAATATTTAATATTTATTTAATAATATTATATCGTGCAATGTGTGTGTGTAATATAATAAGTTGTTAGAAAAAGTAATTTGGTTTTTTTTCAATGGTAAATGAAAACCGTTTTTTTTCTTCACGTTGACAATCCAAAATTTTCGTGAAAGATCGTGAAAGATCGCAATTATAATAGTCACAAATTTTTAATCTAACTTTAATTATTATATTATATATAATTAATATAATTATATTATTATTAATTAATTTTATTATTTATAATTTTTATTTTTATTTTATTAATTATAATTAATATAAAATATTATTATTATTATATAATTAATAAATTAATTATATTATTATAATTATAAGTAACTTTATCGAGAAAACGATAAATAGTTTAAGAAAATCATTTTCTTAATCGTTATTATTAAAGTATATGAAAACAATGTATTATTATGACTCTACGATTATATGATTCCAAATTATATCACTTTCGACAAAGCGAGAAACCATCGGTGGTTTCGAATTATTGCATTCGTCTCGCTTTTGTAAGTTTCTATATTGTTTGAAAAGGTGAGTTTAGTGAACGGTAATGGAATACCGCGAATTCCATTGCGAAGGAACGAACGAACACAAACTCAACAACCGTGCGATATGATGGTTGAGCTTTTGACCCCACTCTCCCCTCCTCTCTCTCTCTCTCTTTCTCTTTCTCTCTCCGTTTCTATCACTATCCCGTCTGATTTTCTTTGCTATCTGTTGGAAATTCTCTAACTCTCTGGTCAGTTTCAACGGCAGGGATCAAAATACCCTGAGGATCACATTGGTTCAAATTCAAGAGCCTTCAGAAAGCTAAATTAATGAGAGAAAGAGGTAGGAATGGTATGTTATACATAGTACGATATGAATGCTATGCTATTTCGAAAGAGGATGCACTTATTTAAACCAACTATTCCACGATTTTGTTATTAATACTGCTATGAAAAGATTTCTTATTTTTAATTAAGATCTCTGTCAATAACAAGAGATATTTACACACAAATAACAACAGTTTTTTTATTTTAAAGTATAAAAACACAATAGAATTTGGTCGAGTCAATATTATTTTTTGATGCTTTAGAATTATAACTTTTTAAAAAATCCCGCCGAAATGGCGACATCTACCAAAAAAGTCGCGAAACTATTGGTGCCTTTTTATCAACTTTTTATTGTCGGTAATGTAAGAAATATCGATAAGAAAATTATCGACAATGTGGGTAATGTAGAAAACTTCAAATTAAATTCGCGTAGATAATCATTTTCAAAAATTATTTTCAATTTAATCATAGAACAATTTAGAGGAATGATAGATTAGAATTAAAATTGTAAGAATGTGGATACATAGACGCACGTATTGAATATGTTTATAATAACGAGTATATGTGTGTATTTAAGTGATAAGAAAGGATGCAATCGAAAAAAAAACGTCATCGAACGTTATCGGTGAATATTTGCGAATGGTGTCGGGTCTCATTTTCAGTCAACGTTTAGTGCGTCAACGTTGTGGAGTTGTTCTTCGATTATATTTTATTGCCACGAATACGAAAAGTTTCGAGCTAAAAGTGAAAAAAGAAAAAGATAGAAAGAAAAGGACCCGCCATTTTCTCCCTCTCCAAAGAAGCCCTTTTTTTTCTCTCGTCCCTTCTTCTTCTTCTTCTTCTTCTTCTTGTCAAAAGCCATAACCATGCTCGACGACCGATGGAGAAGCGCCAACAACTTCAAAGATTTAATCCTATCTTCGAGGTTAGTACTACGTCGGTCTTTTCATTTTTTTTTGAGGTTATGTTATCCAAATAATGAATTAATTGATTACGTGGCCTAATGAATTACATTGTTTTATCAATGAATGTTGACAATTCTATTGTTAAAAAGAAAAATCTATTTAAACGGATGTCAAAGTTTATTTAACTTTTCAACTGCAGTAATAGAATTGTTTTTTTAAATTATAAATCGTTGATTAATTTAACCTTTATTTTTCGTGTCAATTTTCTCTCGAATGATTCGCAAATGCGAATTTACAATTGAAGATTGTTTGTCGTTTTAAGAAATGTTCTTTTTCTTTCAGTTCGGAAGAACTTGACGTATTTTTTTTTTTTTTTAGCAATGTTTACGTGTCAGACGTACGTCATTTTTTTTCTTTTTTTTTTTATCTATGTTGCATTTTATTCAATCAGAAATGAAATATGATACCGGAATTTGAGATTAGCCGGTAATGTTCAATATCGGAACAAATATTAAACGATAATAATTGTTAACATTCATTTCGTAATCATTCTCATTTCCTTTATATTTGTTTTTGTCGATCGTTCGTCATCGAACATTTTTAGAAATTACAAATGTAATAACAAAACTTGTTTATATTGCCTGCTTATTTTTATCTTTCTTTTCGTAAAAGATAAAAAAATTAAGATTAAAAGTGCAGTACGATTTACAATGTACAATGCAATTTTGCTTTTAATTAATCGTCGACAATTGTTCAAACATTTTAACAATTAAAAAACAAATAAAAAAGAAATAATAATTTTCAAACAATTATTGATTTGATCTCGTTAGTAAATAAAGTAGAAATTGATTGGTCGATTTATTTTATTGATTATTTTGAATTTCCATGTTTCTTTAAAACACAAATAATTTGTTTTAATCTTATATTTATCATGAAAATTATATTCGACAGGATAATAGATTTAAATTTTAAAAAATATAAAAATTAATTTAAAGAAAAATGTATTAACCTAGATTTAAAAAAAAAAAGGCGGGAAACTTTGGCATCGAACGTCCAATCTAAATTTATTTCGGTTCAGCGCGACAAAATTGTTTTGCGTGTGTATAACGACACACATACTCGTAAAAAAATTTTCACAATCGTGCTCATTAGATAACACATTCGCTGATTGTGTTATATTAATCTTACTCATCTTTCGATAAATTAATTACAATATATAATTAATTTGCTAAAGTACATTCGATTTGTTAACAACAGTGTATATTTTCTTTTTTATTTCTCATTTTTATCACAGTTAAATGTTTCAATTTGTGTCATCACATTTTTACAAGTAAGAGAAAATAATTAATAATTTAATACATTTATTTTTATTATATATCCTAATTAATTTTTTTTGTTTTAAATCTTTCGCATAAAATAATAAAAAAATTTTGTTATTTGCTAATTTATTATTTTTTTTTGATTCAGTACTTGTCGAATATAAACAAGGAAAAAATTAAGAATGAGTCATGTCGAGTTACGAAAACGAGAATTACAAAGAAAGAATGACAACGTTGATCGTAAAAGTCTAGAGGGAAGTTCCAAATATAAAAAAATGGTTGGCCTAGGTAGCGAAGAACTTGGTTCTAATATCGCCGACATAACTATGGATCTGGAAATGAATTCTGACGATGAGAGTGAAGAGAGCGATAATCAGAGATTAATAAGATCATCTCACAAGAAAGAAGCTGTTAATAATCATATAAAAAAGCTGAATACTCAGAAAGTTCAAGTTACAACAGAGGACGACAATGTTTGGTCAATATCCATTCAAATGTTTATACCGTTTTTACTTGCTGGTTTTGGTATGGTCGCAGCTAGTCTTCTATTGGATGTTGTTCAAGTACGTAAACCATGTATAACAATTAATATATCGATACATATACATTATTAATATAATAATTATATTTTATTTTATAGCACTGGCCAGTTTATCAAATTGTTTCCGAAGTATACATATTAGTTCCAGCATTGTTAGGTTTGAAAGGAAATTTGGAGATGACTCTAGCTTCACGTTTGTCAACCCAGGCCAATTTAGGTCACATGGATACAAAGAAACAACAATGGACTCTGATTGTGGGAAATTTGGCTTTGATACAGTGTCAAGCCATGGTGGTAGGGCTTTTGGCGTCATTGGCTGCTGTTATTCTTGGTTGGGTACCTGAAGCGCATTTTGATATACATCATGGACTTTTGTTGTGCGCTAGTGCCTTGGTCACTGCTTCTGTAGCGAGCTTCTTTTTGGGACTTGTAATGGTAGCTGTAATATTATTTTCAAGACACATGAATATTAATCCAGATAATGTGGCTACACCAATTGCAGCTTCCTTAGGAGATTTAACAACTCTAGCTCTTTTATCGTGGATTGCTTCTATCTTGTATCATTCTATAGGTAAACAAATCTTAATGCTTATTAATTCAAATAATTAACGCGATTTAGTAACATTTTTGGTACTAATCTTAACTTTATATATAACATATCGGCGTAGGTAATGCTCCATGGATTGCACCAACCTTAATATTTTTCTGTATCGTGGCAACACCTATTTGGGGTTACGTTGCTGCTAAAAATCCATTTACTAAAGAAGTATTGGATTACGGCTGGACACCTGTGATATCTGCTATGCTTATTAGCAGGTACATTTTGTTGTTAATTATTGATCAACGTTAATTTGAAAGAAAGTTTAGAAATCATACATGATTTCAGCTTAGGCGGTCTCATCTTAGACTACACGATATCCAGCTATAAAGGAATAGCTGTTTTTCAATTAGTTATTAATGGAGTCGGAGGAAACCTTGTTGCCGTCCAAGCTAGTAGAATTTCGACATCGTTACATAAAGATTTTCGTATGGGCAGTCAAACTGCGCCAACTATTTGTATAAGCCCGTTTCATGCATTTTTTGCTAAAGGTATCAAAAATATTATTTAATATGTATAACAGAAATTAAATGTAATAGTTATTTTTAACTGAAATTCTATTAATTAGGAGGACACGCTAGGACTGCTAGGGTTCTATTAATGATGGTTATACCGGGCCATTTAATATTTAGTTATACGATAAGTTATCTGCAAGCTGGCCATACATCTTTCACACCAATATTTATTATAGTATACTTAACTGTTGCACTGTTGCAGGTATATGTTGATTAATCATTTTTATTTAATATAATTATTACAATAATAAATATAATTACATGTTTCAATCGTGTTTTCAGGTAGTTTTATTATTGTATATTGCACAACTGATGGTCGTTTGGATGTGGACAAGAGGAATGGACCCAGACAGTTCTGCAATTCCATATTTAACTGCTGCTGGCGATCTGATAGGAACAGCTCTTCTTGGTATTGCCTTTCACATACTTTATGCTATCGGAGATGGTGATTCGGATGTAGGAGACTAATTTATCAGAATTTAGAAAGAATCTCAGATTATCAGAGATGTCTTTCTCTTTAACGCAATTAATATATTATAAATATCTATGAACAAGTTCAAACCCTTTTTGCGTGAAATGAAAAGAAAAAAGACAAGAAACAAATGAATGAATGAATGAATGAATGAATGAATGAATGAATGAATGATTAAATTTATGAACGAATGAAAAAATGAATAAACGAATGATACACGAAATTATATAATAAGCCTAAACTGTAACACATTTTCATTCAGTGTTTTATCGAATTCGTCTATCGATATTAATTGTCTATACTACGAAAGAGTTCTAGACTGATTTTAAAAATATACAGATCAATTTTTCTAATGAGATAAATATTTCTCTAAATTAATTAATCGTATTAGAAAGGCATATATATATATATATATAAAAAAAAAAAAAAAGTACAATAGTATTGTACGTACAGAATACATAAATCAGATCAGTATAAGCAGAAGAAGAATAAGAAGATTTTTTAGGTAAATTATTAATCATAAGGATCTAAGAGCAATGATAAGTAAAAAAAAATATCGGTTGGAGAATTAAATTTTATTATAAAATTTCACTACAGATAAACACGTGCAATTTGTAAATATCGGTATAAATATTTATCTACTCTTGTATATTATTGCTTAACAACGCATTCTCATGCAAACGACATATTTTTTCAAGTGTTAGCGAGTGAGTAAATTGAAAAAAAAAAAAAAAAAAAAAAAAGACAAGAAGGGAGGATACAACGGATAAAAAAATTAATCGATATAAGTTAATAAATGGCGTAACATTTATATAAATGTAAATTAATGACACGCTTGTAAAGCGTATATTTGTATAGACACATTTTCTGATGAGGAGGTCGATTTGGCGTGTGAGGCGTATGCGTTAGAGAGCTTAAATTGTGTTCACAATGAAGAAGAAGGTCAAATTTCCCCTTTATATATATATATTTTTTTTTTCTCTTTGTTATATACGTAATACATATATACGTATACAATATGCCATATATAAATATATATACATATATATATATACATATATGTATATATATGTATAATCGATATGTGATGATAAAAAAAGAAAAAGATTTCTGTTTAATTGTATTTCTCACGCAATATATATATAACAATATAACAATAACGACACAACAAAAAATACTGTGAAACCTATTACATTTTATACAATTATTTTACTTATTATTACTAAAGATAAGTAATAATGATAATTAATTACCATTTGGTACTTCGAAAACAATATTGTCGTATCATTTAATTATTTTGGAGTTATACTGTGTGTTTTAATGCCACAGTTATATATAAATTAAAATAAAATATATTATTAATATAAATATGAAGAGGGTTCGGGGATAAGAAAAAAAATATGTTGAATCTAAATTTTATTATTTTTAGTTTTAATTATAATCTGGTATGTAACAAAAAAAAACTATTGCTCCCTGATTGAGAGTTATTTTGGAATATACTGTATTTCAATCCACATTTAAAACAATTACAAAACAATGCATAACCACTGTATATAATCTCATAAAATGTAACACGTTTCGTGCCACGTATAACCAACGATGATACACATTAAACTTTCCATTCAGACCGCGTGTCCCACCGGTGGGTTACGCGTTGAGACATATTTATATAATACATTAAAAACATATATTTAATAATTGAATTCTTTGAATACATTGAATTCTTACATATACATACAATAATTAATAATTAAATATAATGATTCGTATTGTTAAAAAACAAAGAAATGCATGAACCGAAGAAAAGAAGTCGCGTAGAAACGAATTCGGCACGAAACGCGTTGAAAACAACCTACTTCCAACAAAAAATCTACAAACTATCTCTAAACATATTTAAAAAAAAAAATACAATACTTTAATAGAGATCCAAACAATATAATAGAGGAATCATTGAAAAATGAAATACGTCATATGTTAGTTTCGTTTAGAACTCGGTTTGTACCACCTATAAATTCATCTCATCATCATCATCATCATCATCATCATCATCATCATCATCATCATCATCATCATTGTTATCATCATCGGCTGTGGTCAGTAATCGCTGAGCGTAATCGCTCAGCGCCGTTTTCATTCGCGGCCCTTTCAGTCTCGTCGTGTCTTCTCTTCGTTTCTCTCACGACGATCTACCCAACATAATTTTCTCTCCCTCTCCCTCTCTCTCTCTTTCTCTTTCTCTTGCTCTCGTGTTCTCTCTTTTTCTCTCTTTATTTCTCTCACTCTATCTCTGAATGAAATAGTTAGATCTCTCAGTGCCAACTATCCCTCCGCACCCGTCGGATTGCATCTCCCGTTTGAGGATCCGTTCCTATCGTTATCGTTCAAGAAGACACACGAAAAGAAAAAGAGAAAGAGCAAAAAAAAAGAAATCTTATTGATATTGAAAAAGAAAAAAAGAAACAAACAAACGAACGAACAAAAAGAAAACGAAAAATAATTTAATTTAATTTTTTTCTAACGCAATAATCAAAGAGAAAGAGAGAGAGAAGGTGTGAAAATGATGTATTTTTTAGTATTTCAATAATAATGTTTCAGGTTACGTGATTGATTTATTTCAAAAAAAAAAAAAAAAAAAAAAAAAGAAAAGAAAGAACAACCGATCAAAAGAAGAAGAAGAAGAAGAAAAAAAGATCTCGTTCTAAAATACGCGCGTAAAAAAAAAAAAGAAAAAACATCTCGCAGACGCGAAAATTATTTTGTTCATTTATTAATGCAAGGTAATAAAAAGAAGAAGAAGAAGAAAAAGGAGAGGAAGAAGAAGAAGAAGGAAGGATAATAAAAGAATAATATTCGAAATAGTTTAATCTAATGCAAATTGAATAGATCTATTTATAAAGTATAGTTAAAAGTGTCAGTGTCGTGTGTGGCGACGACGTAGGTCGATGCAACGTTAAAATGTGGGAAGCTCGAGTGCGTTTCTCGTTGCGAATAAAGAAAAAGTGTGTTCGGAGTGAATCGGCTTGTAGCTGACTATAACTTAAATCTGTGTGAGTAAATACACATAATATGCGTATTAATTATTATTATTACATCTTTATTTATGATTAGAGATGTTATTACGATTAATTTAAAAAAAAAAAAAAAAACAAACAAAAGGAAAGACAAAAGTACGAAATAAAAAAAAAAGAAAGAAAAAAGAAGAGACACGAAAAAACAAACTAAAAATTGGAGATTCGATAAGTAAAATAATATTTAATATTGCATACGCATATATATATATATATATATGTGTATGTATATGTATATGTATATGTATATTTATGCGCGAGTATATAATACAAAGTGAAAGTTTATTATTTGAAAATGATATCTATGAGATACGAAGGTGTGTATATTAATACGTATGTTAAGTTATTGGTCCTCACGGTCGAACTTAAACACGTGCAGTAATTTATCAATTTGTGAATATGTTACGGAAGTCCTTAGCGTTGGCCGCGAGTGCTTTTATGTACTACTCGTGAATGTGTCAATGTTTTTACAACAATTATTCACTTTCTTTATTCATTTTCTTCCGTTTCTTCTTTCTTTTTTCTTTATTTATTCAAAAATATACGACATCACATCTTAAATTAAGATTCGTTCCTGCTTACTTACAACTTTGCCCCCCCCCTTTACCCCATAGTTCGATTAATATATATATATTTTTTATTTATTTATTTATTTATTTAAATTCTTTTTTTCTTTTTGTTTATTTTTTTTATTTTTTAATATACCACACAACGTGAAAGATTAATTAAAAACGTTTGCGATACGCGCGCGCCGTTGGTTGTGTGGTCCTTTTGATAAAAGGATGATCATGATCATGATTGTAAGTTGTTAAGTTACAAGAAGAAGTGATAATATATTCATAGGAGTTAGATATCTCATGAAGTACATAGAAAGATCGTCGATGTAAAGTCAGTAGGATCGTTATCGTATGTAATACATAGGAACGTTCCTCTCGTTACAGTCCAAACGCCGGCTGAGTTACGTTCAAGGGTTAGCAATTGAAGAAGCAAGTGTAAGGTAGCCATTGCGTAATCCTTCCATCGACAATTTTCCTATAAATAAATAATAATTTATATTAATATTATATACAAATATATAAATATTTTTTTAATTATTCATACACACACACACAAACACACACAAAATGAACAAGAAAATTATTATTCTATGATAGAATTTGTTAAACGTATTCAAGAAAAATCTATATAATATTTAATATTTAATATTTATTTATCTATATATAATATATTTAAATGAATATTTAATTAAATTAAATAAATCGGAGAGAACAATTTTGTGGAATGAAAAATTTTAGACGAATTTATGTTCGACAAAGGTACAAAGGTGAATATTTATTTATTTATTTATTTATTTGTTTGTTTGTTCGATTAAATTATCCAGAAAAGTAAAGAGAAAAGTAAAAAGAAAAGAAAGAAACTAAAAAAGAAAGATATATAGAAAATGAAAATTATATTACAATTTAAATTATATTAATATTTCTAAATTATTATTATTATTATTCATGTGTATAAAGATTATTTATTTAAATAATTTATAACAAAATATATCGATGGCAAGTAATTTATTAATTGCAATGTAAAATAAAATTTGTTAACGTTCGTTTAGACGGTTTTGATCGTCACTTGCAATGTCAATTATACATATATATATATATATATATATACACACACACACACACGGAACATATTTATTTATATTTTGAATGTAAATGTACTCAGGTACATTTATATATTTAAACAACTCGTAAGTTCGCACTCGTTTAAAAAGAGAAAGAAAGAGAGAGAGAGAGAGACAGAACGATCAATCATTTCTAACAAATCATTTCTATTTTCTATTGATAGATACAGCGATTAGATTGATTAGATATTTTGGATTTTTTTCCTTTCTCGCCCCCCCCCCTTTTTTTCCACGAAGAATATTTGAAAAGTTACGTGTAGGTGAGAATACTTTTATCTTAGAATGCCAAGGAGACGTTTAAGTTTCTAATTTTGTACGAAGGAAAACGTATATGTATGTGTATGTGTGTGTGTGTACGCGCACACTTATACCATGTGTTACGATGAAAGCAAATTAGGTGTCACTGTGATCTTTGTGTATGCATTTGATCGTGAATATGATGATAGATCGTAAGGGATCATGATTTTTTTGTTGACGAGAAAGACACGACGTACCTTTTTTTTCTTCTCGTTCATTTGTTTAAATAATTTTCTTATCCATCATTTTCTTTTTTTTTTCGTTTGTTCTTTTTCTGTATTCGCACAACCAATTATATTAATTATATTTTCAATTATTTATATATAGCGTGTATGCTTATGCGATTGGTATAAATTTCTTTTTTGTTTTTTTATTTAATTGTAAATATTATAAAAAGTAATATATCTTCCCCCCTCCCACAAAAAAAAAATCTTTTACGTAATCTCTTCAAAGAAAAATGTGTGGTATATTTAATTTGATTAGAAATTTGTTTGTTTTCTTCTTTTCTTTTCTTTTTTAATTAAACATATCACTTTTAAATAATTAAATATAATACATATGAATATTTTCTATCTACTTTTTAAGTTAGAGTTTGTGTGTGTGTGTGAGAGAGAGAGAGAGAGAGAGAGATAAAAGAAAAGGAAAATATTTTAAAATAATATTATGCAATTTTGGATTGTGTCACGTCGTAAAACTGCAATGAAAATTTTTTTTCTGAAAGAAGACTTATTATAGAAACTACAGATGTATTCAAAGTCGAGATCGAAATCAGTGGGAAAATTGCCAGAGAGATTAGAATAGCGGAAGACGTTGCATTCTACTCGGGTCAGACTTAACACCGTCTATCTTTTTCAATGTCAAAGCTTTAATCTTCTTACAAATCGTACAATTAAATACATTTGTTATTGGGTAAATCAATGGGGGAGTGACGGGGGGGACGGGGTTGTAGAAATTTTCGAACGAATACAAATAAAAATGATTCAAACTTGTGATCAAATTGTTTGACAACTGATTTGATTATTGAACTTTAATCATTTTGTTTAAACTTAGATTCAAATGACTGACGCGTACAACGCATACTGTACAAATGTATAATTAGTCACGGAATTTTTTAGCATTGTTGTCAATAATTTAAATAAAAAATTGAAAAGGATTATAAAAAAATAAAAGGTAGATCAATTCGATATTATTTGTCACAAATTGTCATTGTATTTTTGATTATATTTTGCGTGGGAAAGATAGGAGAGAGCAATTTTGTCATTATTTAAGTAAAAATAGATTTCTTTAACAATAGAATATTGTTATGCAATCAAATATATTTCAATCTGAAAGTTTATTAATCCTAAAATATATATATATATATATATTTATAAATATAATATTATTATAATATCTAATAAATTATATTATTTATATATAAATTTTTTTATATATAATTTTTTTATAAATTTATATAAATTATATTATTTACATATAATTATATTATAATATATATTTATAAATACAATATAATATATATAGAAATTTTTAAAGTTTTACATTACAAACAAATATCAATTATTTCATATCAGTTATGGAATAAAATATATATCAATCTGAAAGTTTATTAATCCTAAAATATATATATATCTTCTGCATAAAAATGTTCAAAGTTTTACATTAAAAACAAATATCAATTATTCCATATTTACAGAAAAAGTTGTTTTATGGATATTCTTGTGACTCACTGTAAATACTTTATCGAACTATTATTTATAAAATCAAACAAAAATAAGATATCGAATCTTGGGAGGGTTTCAGTCTTGAAGTATTGTTTCAATCTTAAAAACTCTCAATTGAATATTTTTGGTGACATATTTCTTCGATATTTCGCGATTGAATAATCAAATTCATCAATCGTTGGTGACTTGTGGATGGATTTTAATTGTTTTCTGTTTTTTTTTATCTGCACAAGATAAACATCAATTTGAATAAAAATAATCAAGAAAAATGTTCGCCTATTTGTATATGTTAGGGGGATGGTTTTCTTATTACGGATGAGTTTTTTTCTTTTTTTTGTGGTGTTATTATTTTATTCTTGTTCTTTTTTTCCCCCGTTTCTTATTCTCCACTTCTTCCTTTTCTTATTCTGTTTCTTCTTCTTCTTCTTCTTCTTCTTCTTCTTTCTCGATTTTATTACTCGAGCAATCATTTTTATGAACGGAAGTATATGATCGTTAAGAATGTCGTTGGAATCGTTGAAGATTGGAGGCCCCCGTTTAACAAACAATACGATTATTGTTTCAACTTTCAAACATTTCATTGATAATTAATTGTAATGTATATTATTTTTGTCGTATAAATAATCTTAAAACGTGTTTCATTATTTCTAGAGAATTTTTTACTTTAACTCAAGTAAAACACGCATAACATAATCGATATTAATCATTCAATTCGCGAATAAATTTAATCACTTTTTCACTTACGAATTTATATCAACGAGTCTAATTAATTATTAGAACAATTTTATATACTCGATGTAAAAAATATAATTGTTCTTCTTCTTTCTTTTTTTGTCAGAGAAAAATTAATTCAAAAATTAATTTAAAAACATTTTATTCGAATGAATATAAAAATCAAATCAAATGAAATGAAAAATATCGTCGATGTATCGAATAGAAAAACAGAATTATAGTGACTTTTTTGTTTGATAAATGTCTGAGTAAATTTGTTATAAAACTGAAGCTCAGTTGTCTGGAAGGGTAATGTCATTCTCGAACGAAATGCGAACGTTTAACCCGGTAATCAGAAAAGTGAGGCTACATGGATGTGACCTAGTCCGCAAGCTTTACTGGAACACAAATTGCCATGTCATTGCATTGTTCACGCTACTCACGTGTAATATTTCTCTGTGTACGTGTACACATACATATATATATATATGCGTGTGTTATCAGTCTCTTTGGTCTCCATCGTTGAAGTAACCGGTACATACTTTTAACACAGGATACAATTATGAACACGTCACTGACCGAACTTTCATACAAATTTTCAAGATCCACCCTTGGAAATCATTCGAATCATTCAATTTACTTACAAATGTTTCTTATATTTTCTTCGCAATATTATTCGCGATTAAACTAATAAAAGTGTCGTAGAAAAAATTGGACGGGTTTTTAACAAAATCTTTTGGAACGTTATTCGTTCTTATAAACAAGATTTGTTTAAACCCATTCCAATTTGATTTTCCATTTTGATATTTGAATTTTGAATCCAATTAATTTGATTTTCTCGATACGATGAAAAGCAATGAAAATTATTCGTGATCACTTTCATTCTCGCGAATCTTTTGTATATGATCGATAAATTAACAATATCGATATGTTTAAAAATACAAATTTAAAGAAGTATTTTTTCGAAGCAAACTAATAATTCAAGTTTTAATTGTAAACATGTTAGAACCATAATCGGGGCAATCGGTGAACCTGCATACGACGATGACAACGGATGACGTATGATGTAACAGATGGAAACAATCATACGAAACATAACTAATGAATTTGTCGTATGAAATCATTTATGAAACTGTGAACCAGCCAAACAAACAACGAACAAAAGGAAAACTATGACGTTCGGACTAAAATGAAATTGATATAATCGAGAAATATTTGTTTACAAGAACAAGAAAAATTGCTAAAAGGATAGACCCACGCATTCGCGATTGGGGGTGGTGGTGGTGGTGGTGGTGGTGGTGGTACTGTTGACGTCATTGCAACGATAATACGTCATAAGGAACGTATAATTCTATCCTGACAAATTTAAATCCTTCCTATATATTCATTCAATAATCATATTTTTCTTAATTTCTTTTTATTAATACAAAATATAATAACAACTATAATATTGCAACACACACACACGATTAAAAATACAATTATAATATATAATAACAATAACTTTGAATACATCAAATACATCACTCGTTATTACAATTATTATTATTATTATTATTAATATTATTATTATTATAATTATTATTCTGCAAAATTAAAATAAAACTTGAACAAAATTACACTTAAAAAAAATTATAACTAATAATACAATAAAACAATCGTTAACTATCATCACGTATAAAAATGACGATCATAATAACCAAAGAAAAAAACTATTGAAACGATCCACTAAAATTATTTATTACGATTATTCAAAATGAAAATAAATCAACAACTATAGGAATAAATTAGGAATAAATTATTCCTGCAACTGTTAATTAATGAATTGGGTGGTATTGGTGGTGTTGCTGCTATTACAATTATTATTATTCTGCAAAATTAAAATAAAACTTGAACAAAATTACACTTAAAAAATTATAACTAATAATATACAATAAAACAATCGTTAACTATCATCACGTATAAAAATGACGATCATAATAACCAAAGAAAAAAACTATCGAAACGATCCACTAAAAATTATGACGATTATTCAAAATGAAAATAAATCAACAACTATATCGTCGAATAAATTATTCCTGCAACTGTTAATTAATGAATCGCGTGGTATTGGTGGTTTTGCTGCTATTACAATTATTATTATTATTATTATTATTATTATTATTATTATTATTATTATTATTATTATTATTATTATTCTGCAAAATTAAAATAAAACTTGAATAAAATTACACTTAAAAAATTATAACTGATAATATACAATAAAACAATCGTTAACTATCATCACGTATAAAAATGACGATCATAATAACCAAAGAAAAAAACTATTGAAACGATCCACTAAAAATTAGACGATTATTCAAAATGAAATAAATCAACAACTATATCGTCGAATAAATTATTCCTGCAACTGTTAATTAATGAATCGCGTGGTATTGGTGGTTTTGCTGCTATACAATTATTATTATTATTATTATTATTATTATCTGCAAAATTAAAATAAAACTTGAACAAAATTACACTTAAAAAATTATAACTAATAATATACAATAAACCAATCGTTAACTATCATCACATATAAAAATGACGATCATAATAACCAAAGAAAAAAACTATCGAAACGATCCACTAAAAATTATGACGATTATTCAAAATGAAAATAAATCAACAACTATATCGTCGAATAAATTATTCCTGCAACTGTTAATTAATGAATAAGGGTGGTATTGGTGGTGTTGCTGCTGTTACTGTTATTGCTATCGGTTACGGGGGTTATGTTTAAAAGTTGTTCTATCGTACACATTTAGGATTCTGTTGTAACATAAGCGCGAGACGAATAGCGGATCGATAAATTCGCGCTTGCCCCGTTCGGCTCTTCTTACTTACCTATACGGCGATTGTCCGAAACTAGTTTTAAGAAGGCAGGCGTGATGCACGATCAGGATCAGTCGCGATGTAACCGCAGCATGAACGGGCCTCGTACCGGGCCACCAGGTGACCGCCATCAAATCTTCGACTTCGGATAATTTTTACAATTTTACAATTCGTACAAGTTTTTTCTAATCGGACACTTTTCACAATACAGAGTAAAAACAAACAAATCCAATAATTAATATAATCAAGAGCAAGAGAGAGAGAGGTAAGAAAGAAAGAAAGAAAGAAAGAAAGAAAATAAAGATACAAATTTCCGTTCGATTATTTTTCAACGTGGGAGAGAGAGAGAGAGACCGACAAAAGAAAAATAAGAAAAATAAATCAGAAGAGAATACACACCCTCGTCCTCCACCCCCATCTTTTGGGTGACAGGTATGAAAAGGAAAGAAAAAAAAAAAAGAAATCACGATTGGACACGAGGAAAATAGTAAACGACGATAACAATGATAATTGATTCGTTATTTCTCATTTGTTGTTTCTAGATTTGTGCTTATTTGTTGGTTGGTTTTTTTTCTTCTTCTTTTTTTTCGTCTCGATCGGTGTTAAAAGAAACAAAAAATAAATAAATAAAAAGGAAAGTTATTTCGATGATTGTTGTAACTGTTGATAACCGGAATAGGGGGGGGGGTTTGATCCTTCACGTGGGCGTCTCCTGAAGGATACGCGCCGGTCCTTTTATACTATTGTAACAAATTGTTCGATTTAAATACCCTTTTCGTTATCTCTTATCTTTGAATTTGGATTTTTTACGAGAAATATTTGTTTTTCTAATAATAGGTAATACCAACTGTTAGGAATCACTTTTTCACCTGGTTTACATTCTTAAATTAGCACGGGAGTTATTTGCTCGATGGGGTCACTAGGAGAGAGAAAGAGAAAGAGAGTGAGAGAGAGAGAGAGAGAGAGAAGTGATTCTCGAGTAAAAAACTAGAACAACGCTAGTAAATTCTCTCCTCGAGTATATTCGTGTAATGTATGTGTGTCTACATATATATATTCATATATATATATGTATATATGTTTTAGTGTATATATATATGTAAGTGTGTGTGTGCAAACTGGGAAGGTCGTGATCGAGTCGATTGCGCGTAGGTTAAGGTTACGATGATCTAAAAATCCATAAGTGCCGAATACACACGCGCGTTTATGTTTCATTCATTTATACTAATTTCATTTTTCAATCGGAAATAAATCGAAACGTTGTTTGTACTCGTCGTTAGAATTTTTGTTAATTGTTTTGCTTTCCCCCCTCTTGTTCATCCCTCCCTCAGTCTCACCAGCCCAACGTTTCATAAATTTTCTAGATCGTGATCCGTAGATCGAGGAAGAAGATATCATAGTTTAGTTCATTCTCTTCTTCTTCAACTAATTTGCGTTAAGGAAATATTACGATATGTATCTGACCGTGTATATATGTGTCTGTGTGTGTGTAGGTTTTAGTGTTAGTGTGTACGATCCGTTTGTATCTTTCTTCCTAATATACACGTGCAATAGTAATAGTTGTTAGTAATAGTAGTAGTAGTAGTAGTAGTAGTAATAGTTCGACCTTGTTCAAGTCTAACACATTATGTTTCCTTGCCAATGTGATGCGTAGGAGTTATACAGATTTTATAATACAATACAAATCGAAGAATCTCTCATTGTTCTTTTCCTTTTCTTTTTTTTTTTTCCTTTTCTTTTCTTTTCTTTTCTTTTCTTTTTTTTTCGTTTAATCGTAATTCCGTTAAAGAATATTAGATGAAGTATTGTTGAATAACTGTTTATGTAACGAAACTTGAACAAAATGATCATAGATCTAAAGATGAGTTACATTGCAGTTTGTAACAACGTAATAATCATCAATCAGTTTATTTGTATTCAATAGTAATTTGATAATTAATCTTTATACTGTGTGACGTATTTAATAGGAAGGAGAGTGGGGATAACTGGTGACGTCAGATTTTTAATATTCCTATGTCTCAAAATCATATCGTATTTCATTATTTAATATGAAATAATTAAACGAATGTAATAAATTTTCGGAATAAATTAAATAATATATTTAATTGAAATATTATAAATAATGCGAGAAAATGAGATATTACAATTGTATATTTGTCGATGAGGATATTTTTGTTAACTCTAATTTTGGAAATAGTTTTGAACATATTTTGAAAATACCCGCCAACACGATTATGATAAACTTTTTGCATCGAAGTGACACAAAAATTGTTGAATAAAATTAGATAAGAATTCTTCATCATTAATTTGACGATTGTTATCGAGATTTTATACTGTTTTCCTCGTGACGAGAAATGAACAGCACCGTCTTACGAAAAAGTTGATGATGTTGGTAGTAGTATGATATATTCGCAACATGATTTACAGTTGGTTCCAACTGCCAAGCCAAACCGAACAGAGATAGCGTACCTACCTCCACGGTTAATTACGTAATTAACGTTTTATTTGTATCCTGGAATACATTATATATATACATATATATATATACATATATACGTGTTATATATATTTGTGTGTGACATACAAGAGAAAAAGAAAGAGAGACAAAGATACAAAGAGAGAGAGAGAGAGAGAGAGAGAAAGAATCTTATCATTCTTTGAAAGAAGAAGAATGGCTATATATTCGTGGGTACGAGTAAGCCGAGGCCCTCAGTAGGAAGATGATAGAGGGCCATGTACATCAACTTCCGGTTAGGCTACCGCCTGACAAAAATCAGACACCGGCCTCTCAAACACCTGAGCCTAATACCACCAAATTCGAAAAGTATGTCGAATGTGTAGTTTCAGTGATATCGAACATTTATGAATATTTATTAATTATTAAGTATATATAATATATATATTACGTTGTCAAGTGTTTTGGTTTTTATTTTGTGGATTAATAATAATATTCAAATTGTATATATCAAATATAAGATATTATGTTTAAAGTGTTGAATTAAAATATATATATACAAGTTATGTAAAATGATTAAAAAAAAAAAAAAAAGAAACAAAAACAAAAGAATAGAAAAAATCGAGTGTGACGAGTTTAACGAGCAACAGGTTGCGATGTTGAATCCAATAAAAAAAACTTCTTCCTCAGTTTTATTCGAATATTATTAGCGCATATAACGATCATAGGTTTTCTTTTGTTTTGCTTTTCATTGCTTTTTGTCGTTTAATTGAAATAATCGTATAAGTTTGGTTTAATTCAATGAAAAATTTGGTGTCAACAGTGAGCCATGTACGGAACCTTTGCTTCCGGAGAGGCGTAATTCCCGCAGGATGACACCAACCGATGGCCGATCACGATCAACTTCCGAATCTAATGCCACCGTTGGTACCAACACCAACACAACCATTCCCATTAACAACAATAACAACAATAACAACAATAACAACAACAACACCACCACCAATAACGTTGCTAGCGGTGTTGGCGGGAATGGTAATAATAGCAACAACGGCCCTAACATGACCAACAACTCGGTCACGGTCAATT
>NW_025112997.1:1727457-1772801 GCF_010416935.1 Polistes fuscatus | reverse complement strand
AAAAAAAAAAAAAAAAGAAAAGTAATATTCCAAAATTGAATTGTAATATTTTTTCGAGAAGATAAACCGAATAAATACGTTATAAAGATGTTCCTTCTTAAAAATAGAATATCACGCTTTTTTAAATCAAATCTCGAGATAAACGCGCCAATCGAGATATCAAATTAAGATTAATTACTTAACAAATTATTGTTTGTTATACGAGAACGAATATTCAAAAGGAATGTGTAAATATTTGATCAATATAGTTTTATATCTGACGGAAGCGAGTAGTTCCTTTATTTAAATAAATTGTAAAATTATTCTCGAAAGTATTCGTTTTATTTAAAAACGCGCGACTTAAATTATATTCGAATTTAAATATAATTTTTATTTCATTTTCGAAATCTTCATTTCTTGTTTAGTTTCTTTCTTCTTTTTTTTCTCATAATTTCGATATTAATTCGCGTGAAAAATAAAAAAAACAATAAAAATAAAAAAAAGAACAATATAACTATATACACAATACACATAGATACACACGTAAATATATTATAGAGAAAAATAGTGATATTTTGTAAAACGTGTAAAATAAAATGTACATAGGAGTAATGCGTTTTTATTACCGATTTAATAATAACATTAGTATAAATTGAATAATTCAATTGTTCATTGTGAAAAGTGGCGTAAGTACATTTTTCATGTAATTAATTGGTGTTTGTTTAATTTGTTTTTTGGATTTCTTTTTTCTTTATTTCTTTTTTTTTTTTTATTATTATCATCGACAAAAATTGACGTAATAAGAATTTTACTTATAGAAATAAACGTGACCAATAATTAAAATTCGATTAACACGAATCTTATTTGTTGTTATTCGTACGAGAACATAAAATATGTACGTGAGAACAAGGCACAATCATAGTAACTATACATAGTACTAACAAAACAAAAGCATGATTCGCGCATGTCAATTGTACGTGCGCATTTCACTTTTTCACTTAAAACTTCAAAGCATCAAGCGTCGCAATATTTTTAAAATTATCTTTTACATTTATAAAAATACAGCGATCGTAGGGATAGTTTTAACGAATACGTAATATTTATTCACTTTCACATTAATGTATCGTGATATAAAATTTTAAAACAGAGGTTCAGTCATTTTTATTATTTTATGATAGATTCTAAATCAAACTAATGAAATTAGGAGAAAAATCTTAATAAAGGAATTTATTTAAGAAGAAATAGATGATTTTATTCGATCAGTAAACTAATCGTTTCTCGGAAATTGTGACCAGGTGTGTAAAAATTCAAATCTGCAGTACGATTATTTTACAGAAAGTCCTTTACGATACCGGATGATCGTTGTTACTGATGTAAATAGAATAAAAATATATTCATTCTTTATATAAGGATTTTAATGGATGCGTTTATTTACTCTTGTTACCTACAGCACAAAAAAAAAGGTTTACTTCAATCTCGAAAAGAATTTTTAATTCAAGAAAATTTATAGAAAGACAGGTTTTTCTAACCTTTTCTAACCTTTTCAATATAATATCGGCCTATTTTTTAATCAAGTAAGTCTTTTTTTACATACACTTATACTTTAACATTTCACTTAAATATGAATGACTATGTAGACGATTATTTAATTCAAACGGTGGGCAAGTAATCTACTCGAGTGAGCCACTATAGTGGCCCATCGACCTGGAAACAATAATCGCAAAAGCCACTATAGTGGCAGGCCGGCTAAGACGATATCGGTAATAGCAGTGCTCTACCTTTATCTTATCGAGCGTCGGTAACTGCCACTGTCGGTAACTGCCACCGTCGGTAACTTTCCGACTTTGCAAATATATAACCGTCGGAAATAGTAGATACCTATTTATAAAACATCGACCATTTTTAATGATAGTTTGTACTTTAATAATATTGACCATCAGGAACATAAATACATAATATTACCGACGTAGAGTAAAAAAAATTTTAAGTCTACTATTACCGACGGTGGCAATTACCGACGTGGCAGTTACCGACGGTGGCAATTACCGACGGTCGATGGATAAAGGTAGAGCACTACTATTACCGATATGCGCCTTAGCCGGCCAGCCACTAAAGTGGCTTTTGCGATTATTTTTTCCAGGTCGATTGGCCACTATAGTGGCTCACTCGAATAGCTTACTTACTCACTGTTTGAATTAAATAATCGTCTTCATAGTCATTCATATTTAAGTAAAATGGTAAAGATTAAGTATATATATATATATGTACAATATATTTTTAAGAAAAATTTAAATTTAATTATTGAGGAAACTTTACGAAAAAAATACGAACTTTCTTTTTATACAGCTGATAATTTTATATCATTTAGATGGTAAAGTACTGCTTTTATATACGGTAATTGTTTAATAACAGACTTCGCACACATTAACTTTTATTATTATAACTTATTATACGTAAATAAATAATCAATTAAAATTGTTCGTTGTTCGGATTTTTGTTTATCTATTGTTAAACACAGCAATAAACTTTTCCTAACGTAATTGAGAATAATTATATTTTAGGAACACGTATATACTATATAATAATTAATATTTAATAAGATTGTAAATAGTTTTTTTTTTAATAATTTAAATAGTTTTGAATGAGATCAAAATACATAACTACATAAACATAGCTATTTGATTAAATTTTGCGATACTACAAGTTTGCGATATTGTATAATCAATCACCTATAATAGGTCTAAATTATTATATTTTAACTGTCGTCCCCATCTATAGTCCAGTGAAATACTTTAAAGTTCATTAAATTGAATACACATCTCGATATCCTACGAAAAAAAAAGGCCATTTTTATGAAAAAATATAAAGGATTTTATTTAATAGTGTGTAAATACTTACGATAGGATAGAAAAATCTCTAATAATAAATAAATAATGAGAAAAATCCATTAATTGTAACAACCGCATTCGGACGCCAGATTCTCTACTCCCGTAGCACGTGCAATTGCTTTGTATATTCTGTATCTGTTCTTGCTTTGATCAACGTTTAGTCCTCTGCATTCTAAAGCTCCGTTAATCGCTTTAGTTGTCAATCCAAATTTTCTCATATTACCAGCCTTAGGTCTAACTCTATCGCGCCAATACCAGGAAGATACTCTTGCGGCTAAACTTATATCTTGCGACACGAGTTCAGGATTTCTGTATAACCTATCACCCATACCTAAAGCCCGAGAAGCCGCTCTGTAATTGTCCGGCCATGTTAATTGGATAAATCCTCTTCCATGATAAGACTTTCCCGGTGCTCCTGTACCATACTGTGTTGCAATCTTGCCAGGTTTGCCTAAGTAATCTCTTTCTTCGATATAAAAAAATCCGTGTGTCTCATGAGCTGTTTGAGCAAGAAACATTACCGCTTCATTTTTGTCATCAAACGAATCATTAGCCTCCTTGACGATAGCGTCTAAGTATGGTGTACGAGGATCATAATTCAACCTTTTCAATGCATCCTGTACATCTGATTTATCTATCAAAGAATTTCCTAAACCCATGTTGTTGCAGACAATTTAATAACTATCACAATATATGAACGAGTTGTGCACTAAATTGTATTCGAATTTGGCAACCGATTGTAGCGCTTGTTCGAAAGAATACTGGTGTCCGATAGAAACCGAAGCACGTTTTATATGAAAGCGCAGTGCTAAAAGATCGACGCCTCCTATCGGGAATGGTGATATCATTCTCTGAAAACTTAACTCAGCAACAACGCACACATCTTTAGTATAATCTTCACCGATATCGCACCAATTTGAACTTGGTGTAATCGCTCGCTTCGCAAGAACTGACTTTCCTACAGATCCATACCTATTCAACTTTTATTTTCTTTTTTTTGGTTTTTTTCTTTTTACAATTATCTTGATTCTGACAATTACGAATCAAGGCAGACAGCAAAATAGTCCACTGAAATAGGGCCAAACTCCCTAAATTGTAGGCAGGGGGGATGGGGGGAAATTGATCTAAGGGTAAGTCGACGACGCTGAATCGAGTGGTGCTAATATTTTTGCAATAGGATCCCGCGTTTTTGAGAAAAATGGGTGAAAAAGTGAAAAAATTGCCTTATCTTCGAATCTAGGCATGTAATCGAAAATAGTTTCAAACAAAAGTTGTAGAGAACTAAAAAATACATAAAAAAAATGTTCTATGGTTTATTTTCGTATTTGCAAAAATAAGGGAGAAATATTGGAAAAAGAAGATGTGAAAAATAATTGTAAGAGTGGGGAAGAAGTCCCGCCTCTCAGTCGGCTTTTACACGCGAGCGGGCTAGTGTGCGTGCGAGCACAATAGAAAAGAAATTTTTCTTTTTTTTTCATTTTTTTTTCTCAATACATTTCTCTCAATAAAATTTATATCGTAAGTCAAAAATAAATTCGCACTGCCTATAATACAAATGCATTATTCTTTTTAATTATATTTCCTATAAAATGATTATAAGATATTAATGAAAAAATAGGAAAAAAAATTTATTAACGTATTCTTTTGGCTGTAGTAGTGTAGTGGCTACAGTAGCTACAGTGTGTATATGTTTTTCACGTCGCCGATACGTCGATAATACTTCATTTCTTTATTTTATTCGACGTGATACTAGTTTTTCCACCTCAACGCGTAATAATTATAAAGAAAATAAAATTTCTATTCTGGGATGTTCAATACGATTAATTATTTTTAATAAAAATAATCCATTTGCATATAAACATCAGGAGTATATTCATATGTATATTAAATAGGGTTCAACAAATCGACGAATATTTCAAGGACTCGAATATGAAAGAATGTTCAATAAAAAATATTATATTTAATTGCAGGAAAATAAGATTGTAAATAGTTTTTAATGGAGATCAAAATAGAAAATTAACGTAGCTATTTGATTAAATTTTGCGATATTACAAGTTTGCGATATTGTATAATCCATCACCTATAATAAGTTTAAATTATTATATTTTAACTGTCGTCCCCATCTATAGTTCAGTGAAATACTTTAAAGTCCATTAAATTGAATACACATCTCGATATCCTACGGAAAAAAAAGGTCCATTTTTACTAACATTTGTAAGAAAAAACGTTAAAGATTTTATTTAATGGTGTGTAAATACTTACGATAGGATAGAATAATCTATAAAAATGAATAAATCATGAGAAAAATCCATTAATTGTTATAATATTATCACACATCCAGGTAGTCCCGTAGCTCGTGCAATCGCTATGTATATTTTGCATCTATCCTTGCTTTCATCAACGGTTTGTCTTCTGTGTTCTAAAGTTTCCTTAATCGCTTTAGTTGTCAATCCAAATTGATATATAGGACCAGCCATAGGTCTAACTGTATCGCGCCAATACCAGGAAGATACTTTTGCGGCTATACTTAAATCTTCCGACACGAGTTCAGGATTTTTATATAACCTATCACCCATACCTAAAGCCGAAGAAGCATTTCTGTAATTGTTCGGCCCTAATAATTGGAAAAATCCTCTTCCATGATAAGACTTTCCCGGTTCTCCTTCCCCATACTCTGTTGCAATCTTGTCAGATCCTGCGTATGCTATTTCTTCGATATATCGAAATCCATCTGTCTCGTAAGTTGTTTGAGCTAGAAACATTACCGCTTCAATTATGTCATCAAACGAATTATTAGCCTCCTCGACGATAGCAGTTAAGTACGCTGAAATAGGATGATAACCCACAGCCTCCAATGCATTCTTTACATCTGATCTAGATACTAGCATGTTGTTGCAAACAATTTAATAACTATCACAATATATGAACGAGTTGTGCACTAAATTGCATTCGAATTTGGCAACCGATTGTTGCGCTTGTTCGAAAGAATACTGGTTTCCGATAGAAACCGAAGCACGTTTTATATGAAAGTGCAGCGCCAAAAGATTGACGCCTCCTATCGAGAATAGTGTTATCATTCTCTGAAAACTTGACTCTTCAACAATGCACATATCTGTAGAATAATCTTCACCGATATCGCACTAATTAGAACTTGGTGTAATCGCTCGCTTCGCAAGAACTGACTTTCCTACAGATCCATACCCATGCAACTTTTATTTTCTTTTTTCCTTTTATTTTCATTTTTCCTATTATTTTCTTTTTTCCTTTTTTCTTTTTAGTTTTTCTTTTTCATTTTCAATCATCGCAGATATTTATTAATAACCTTATCCGAACGCACACACGTGCACACTAATCTTTCGTTTCCTCGTACATTTCTCAAGTTTTTCTACAAGTATCTATAATCCTTTCAATTTTTTTTTAGATAATAGGATGCCTGTTCCTGCTTTTCTACGAGTAATATATGTATTTTTCTAAATATAACATTATTATTATTAACAATCTCACTCATATTACCAGCCATAAGTCTAACCTTCTTTTTTACAATACCACATAGATACTTTTGTAGCTAGTTCTACATTTTTTGCTACAAGCTCAGGCTCTTTTTATAATTTACTACCATATCCTAATGCTATAGAAGCATCCCAGTAATTATCCGGCCAAGATAATTGAATAAATACTTTCCGATGATAAGACTTTCCCGGTGCTCCCTTACCATTCTCTGATGCAATCCTGTCAAATCCTGCGTATGCTATTTCTTCGATATATCGAAATCCATCTATCTCGTGAGCTGTTTGAGCTAAAAACATTACCGCTTCATTTGCGTTCCTTAACGAGTGATTAACTTCGAGAACAATAGCTTTTAAATACGATTCAATTGGCTGATAACCCATTTCCAGCAATGCATCTTTTATTTTATATCTATCTACAGAACCCATATTGTTGCAAATAATTTAGTAAAGATCATAATATATGAACGAGTTTTGCACAAAATTCTATTCGAATTTGGCAACCGATTGCTGCGCTTGTTCGAAAGAATACTGGTGTCCAATAAAAACCGGAGTACATTTTATATGAAAGAACAGTGCCATAAGACTGACTCATTCTGTCGGACGATACAATGTCAGTCACCCCACTCGGTTACCAACAACGCACACATTCGTGCAATAATCTTCATCGATATCGCACAGATTTATATTTGGTAGTCGCAAGCAGCGTAAGAAACGTTGGCCCAAAGATAATATACAAACCCATACCACGCTTATTTCTTTAGATTTTCATTCTTTGGAAATACTTATTAATAGCCATATTCCAGCGCATACGTTGGAACCAATCTCCCATGGATACCGTGTGTACTCCCTTTAACAACATTTTTCATATATCGTCTGAATTCTTTTCAAAAATTTTAAGACACTAGTGGATTATTATACGATCTTTAAGAAGTTCGGATATTTAGAAAAAAAGGTTACGTTAATTTTGTTTCCTTTATTAACTCCCTGTCATTCTTTAATATTCTGATAGGGATCAAATAATATCAGATAATATTATGAATCACCTAACTCGATACACCTGTACAATGAAATTCGGATAAGGTACAATGATGTAGGTATTACTAAAATGAAAAGAATATTATGGCACGAGCAATTACTTCGTATAGATAATTTGAATTTTATATTATACCGTCGACACTCTAAACGACACGACGAGAATTTACAATTAGTCTGATTCTGACAATTACGAATCAAGGCAGACAGCAAAAGTGTGATACGTGACCTATGATGATACGCATCGTATCTTTTTGTTTAAGAATATAATACTTCATTTCTTTATTTTATTCGACGTGATACTAATTTGTCCACCTCAACGCGTAATAATTATAAAGAAAATAAAATTTCTATTCTGGGATGTTGACTGACGAGTATTTCAAGGACTCAAATATGAAAGAAGATTCAATAAAAAATATTATATTTACATGCAGGAAAATAGGATTGTAAATAGTTTTTAATGGAGATCAAAATACAAAATTAACATAGCTATTTGATTAAATTTTACGATATTACAAGTTTGCGATATTGTATAATCCATCACCTATAATAAGTTTAAATTATTATATTTTAACTGTCGTCCCCATCTATAGTTCAGTGAAATACTTTAAAGTCCATTAAATTGAATAAACATCTCGATATCCTACGGAAAGAAAGGTCCATTTTTACTAACACTTGTAAGAAAAAACGTTAAAGATTTTATTTAATAGTGTGTAAATACTTACGATAGGATAGAAAAATCTATAAAAATGAATAAATCATGAGAAAAATCCATCAATTGTAACAACCGCATTCGGACGCCAGATTACGTAGTCCCGTAGCACGTGCAATCGCTTTGTATATTTTGTATCTGTTCTTGCTTTTATCAACGTTTTGTCCTCTGCATTCTAAAGCTCCGTTAATCGCTTTAGTTGTCAATCCAAATTGACTCATATCACCAGCCATAGGTCTAACTCTATCGCGCCAATACCAGGAAGATACTCTTGCGGCTATACTTAAATCTTCCACCACGAGTTCAGGATTTCTGTATAACCTATCACCCATACCTAAAGCCTGAGAAGCATTTCTGTAATTGTCCGGCCATGATAATTGGATAAATCCTCTTCCGTGATAAGACTTTCCCGATGCTCCTTCCCCATACTCTCTTGCAATCCTGCCAGATCCTGCGTATGCTATTTCTTCGATATATCGAAATCCACCTGTCTCGTGAGCTGTTTGAGCTAGAAACATTACCGCTTCATTTTTGTCACCAAACGAGTCATTAGCCTCCTCGACGATAGCGCTTAAGTACGATGAAACAGGATGATAACCCAAACCCTCCAATGCATTCTTTACATCTGATTTAGATATTACCATGTTGTTGCAGACACTTTAATAACTATCACAATATATGAACGAGTTGTGCACTCAATTGTATTCGAATTTGGCAACCGATTGTAGCGCTTGTTCGAAAGAATACTGGTGTCCGATAGAAACCGAAGCACGTTTTATATGAAAGCGCAGTGCTAAAAGATCGACGCCTCCTATCGGGAATGGTGATATCATTCTCTGAAAACTTAACTCAGCAACAACGCACACATCTTTAGTATAATCTTCACCGATATCGCACCAATTTGAACTTGGTGTAATCGCTCGCTTCGCAAGAACTGACTTTCCTACAGATCCATACCCATTCAACTTTTATTTTCTTTTTTTTGGTTTTTTCTTTTTACAATTATCTTGATTCTGAAAATTACGAATCAAGGCAGACAGCAAAATAGTCCACTGAAATAGGGCCAAACTCCCTAAATTTCGGGCAGGAGGGATGGGGGGAAATTGATCTAAGGGTAAGTCGACGACGCTGAATCGAGTGGTGCTAATATTTTTGCAATAGGATCCCGCGTTTTTGAGAAAAATGGGTAAAAAAGTGAAAAAATTACCTTATCTTCGAATCTAGGCATGTAATCGAAAATAGTTTCAAACAAAAGTTGTAGAGAATTAAAAAATACATAAAAAAAATGTTCTATGGTTTATCTTCGTATTTGCAAAAATAAGGGAGAAATATTGGAAAAAGAAGATGTGAAAAATAATTGTAAGAGTGGGGAAGAAGTCCCGCCTCTCAGTCGGCTTTTACACGCGAGCGGGCTAGTGTGCGTGCGAGCACAATAGAAAAAAAATTTTTCTTTTTTTTTCATTTTTTTTTCTTAATACATTTCTCTCAATAAAATTTATATCGTAAGTCAAAAATAAATTCGCACTGCCTACAATACAAATGCATTATTCTTTTTAATTATATTTCCTATAAAATGATTATAAGATATTAATGAAAAAATATAGGAAAAAAAATTTATTAACGTATTCTTTTGGCTGTAGTAGTGTAGTGGCTACAGTAGCTACAGTGCGTGTATGTGTTTCTCACATCGCCGATACCTACATCTTATCTTGATAGCGCTAACAAATATGTTTACTTTTTTTTTCTTTCTTTTTCTCTTCGTTCTTTTTCTTTGCTTTCTTATTTCTTTTTTTCATTATTGTGAAGTAAGCTTAATAAATTTTTTTTACCCTTTTTTACCCTTTTTTACCCTTTTTCTCAAAAACGCGGGATCCTATTGCAAAAATATTAGCACCATTCGATTCAGCGTCGTCGACTTACCCTTAGATCAATTCCCCCCTCTTCCCCCAATTTAGGGAGTTTGGCCCTATTTCAGTGGACTAAAAGTGCGATACGTGATCTATGATGATACGCATCGTATCTTTTTGTTTAAGAATATAATAATTCATTTCTTTATTTTATTCGACGTGATACTAGTTTCTCCACCTCAACGTGTAATAATTATAAAGAAAATAAAATTTCTATTCTGGGATGTTCAATACGATTAATTATTTTTAATAAAAATAATCCATTTGCATATAAACATCAGGAGTATATTCATATGTATATTAAATAGGGTTCAACTAATCGACGAATATTTCAAGGACTCGAATATGAAAGAAGGTTCAATAAAAAATATTATATTTACACGCAGGAAAATAAGATTGTAAATAGTTTTTAATGGAGATCAAAATACAAAATTAACATAGCTATTTGATTAAATTTTACGATATTACAAGTTTGCGATATTGTATAATCCATCACCTATAATAAGTTTAAATTATTATATTTTAACTGTTGTCCCCATCTATAGTTCAGTGAAATACTTTAAAGTCCATTAAATTGAATAAACATCTCGATATCCTACGGAAAAAAAGGTCCATTTTTACTAACACTTGTAAGAAAAAACGTTAAAGATTTTATTTAATAGTGTGTAAATACTTACGATAGGATAGAAAAATCTCTAATAATAAATAAATAATGAGAAAAATCCATTAATTGTAACAACCGCATTCGGACGCCAGATTCTCTACTCCCGTAGCACGTGCAATTGCTTTGTATATTCTGTATCTTTCCTTGCTTTTATCAACGTTTTGTCCTGTGCATTCTACAACTCCGTTAATCGCTTTAGTTGTCAATCCAAATTTCCTCATATTACCAGCCATAGGTCTAACTCTATGGCGCCAATACCAGGTAGATACTCTTAAGGCTAAACTTATATCTTGCGACACGAGTTCAGGTTTTCTGTATAACCTATCACCCATACCTAAAGCCTTAGAAGCCGCTCTGTAATTGCCCGGCGATGTTAATTGGATAAATCCTCTTCCATGATAAGACTTTCCCGGTACTCCTTTCTTATACTTTTCTGCAATCTCGTCAGATCCTGCGTATTCTGTTTCTTCGAGATATCGAAATCCACCTGTCTCGTAAGCTGTTTGAGCTAGAAACATTACCGCTTCATTTTTGTCATCAAACGTATCATTAGTCTCCTTGACGATAGCGTCTAAGTATTCTGTACAAGGATCATAATTCAACCTTTTCAATGCATCCCGTACATCTGATTTATCTATCAAAGAATTTCCTGAACCCATGTTGTTGCAGACAATTTAATAACTATCACAATATATGAACGAGTTGTGCACTAAATTGCATTCGAATTTGGCAACCGATTGTTGCGCTTGTTCGAAAGAATACTGGTTTCCGATAGAAACCGAAGCACGTTTTATATGAAAGTGCAGCGCCAAAAAATTGACGCCTCCTATCGAGAATAGTGTTATCATTCTCTGAAAACTTGACTCATTAACAATGCAAATATCTGTAGAATAATCTTCACCGATATCGCACTAATTAGAACTTGGTGTAATCGCTCGCTTCGCAAGAACTGACTTTCCTACAGATCCATACCCATGCAACTTTTATTTTCTTTTTTCCTTTTATTTTCATTTTTCCTTTTATTTTCTTTTTTCCTTTTTTCTTTTTGGTTTTTCTTTTTCATTTTCAATTATCGCAGATATTTATTAATAACCTTATCCGAACGCACACACGTGCACACTAATCTTTCGTTTCCTCGTACATTTCTCAAGTTTTTCTACAAGTATCTATAATCCTTTCAATTTTTTTTTAGATAATAGGATGCCTGTTCCTGCTTTTCTACGAGTAATATATGTATTTTTCTAAATATAACATTATTATTATTAACAATCTCACTCATATTACCAGCCATAAGTCTAACCTTCTTTTTTACAATACCACATAGATACTTTTGTAGCTAGTTCTACATTTTTTGCTACAAGCTCAGGCTCTTCTTATAATTTACTACCATATCCTAATGCTATAGAAGCATCCCAGTAATTATCCGGCCAAGATAATTGAATAAATACTTTCCGATGATAAGACTTTCCCGGTGCTCCCTTACCATTCTCTGATGCAATCCTGTCAGATCCTGCGTATGCTATTTCTTCGATATATCGAAATCCATCTATCTCGTGAGCTGTTTGAGCTAAAAACATTACCGCTTCATTTGCGTTCCTTAACGAGTGATTAACTTCGAGAACAATAGCTTTTAAATACGATTCCATTGGCTGATAACCCATTTCCAGCAATGCATCTTTTATTTTATATCTATCTACAGAACCCATATTGTTGCAAATAATTTAGTAAAGATCATAATATATGAACGAGTTTTGCACAAAATTCTATTCGAATTTGGCAACCGATTGCTGCGCTTGTTCGAAAGAATACTGGTGTCCAATAAAAACCGGAGTACATTTTATATGAAAGAACAGTGCCATAAGACTGACTCATTCTGTCGGACGATACAATGTCAGTCACCCCACTCGGTTACCAACAACGCACACATTCGTGCAATAATCTTCATCGATATCGCACAGATTTATATTTGGTAGTCGCAAGCAGCGTAAGAAACGTTGGCCCAAAGATAATATACAAACCCATACCACGCTTATTTCTTTAGATTTTCATTCTTTGGAAATACTTATTAATAGCCATATTCCAGCGCATACGTTGAAACCAATCTCCCATGGATACCGTGTGTACTCCCTTTTAACAACATTTTTCATATATCGTCTGAATTCTTTTCAAAAATTTTAAGACACTAGTGGATTATTATACGATCTTTAAGAAGTTCGGATATTTAGAAAAAAAGGTTACGTTAATTTTGTTTCCTTTATTAACTCCCTGTCATTCTTTAATATTCTGATAGGGATCAAATAATATCAGATAATATTATGAATCACCTAACTCGATACACCTGTACAATGAAATTCGGATAAGGTACAATGATGTAGGTATTACTAAAATGAAAAGAATATTATGGCACGAGCAATTACTTCGTATAGATAATTTGAATTTTATATTATACCGTCGACACTCTAAACGTAACGACGAGAATTTACAATTAGTCTGATTCTGACAATTACGAATCAAAGCAGACAGCAAAAGTGTGATACGTGACCTATGATGATACGCATCGTATCTTTTTGTTTAAGAATATAATACTTCATTTCTTTATTTTATTCGACGTGATACTAATTTGTCCACCTCAACGCGTAATAATTATAAAGAAAATAAAATTTCTATTCTGGGATGTTGACTGACGAGTATTTCAAGGACTCAAATATGAAAGAAGATTCAATAAAAAATATTATATTTACATGCAGGAAAATAGGATTGTAAATAGTTTTTAATGGAGATCAAAATACAAAATTAACATAGCTATTTGATTAAATTTTACGATATTACAAGTTTGCGATATTGTATAATCCATCACCTATAATAAGTTTAAATTATTATATTTTAACTGTTGTCCCCATCTATAGTTCAGTGAAATACTTTAAAGTCCATTAAATTGAATAAACATCTCGATATCCTACGGAAAAAAGGTCCATTTTTACTAACACTTGTAAGAAAAAACGTTAAACATTTTATTTAATAGTGTGTAAATACTTACGATAGGATAGAAAAATCTATAAAAATGAATAAATCATGAGAAAAATCCATCAATTGTAACAACCGCATTCGGACGCCAGATTACGTAGTCCCGTAGCACGTGCAATCGCTTTGTATATTTTGTATCTGTTCTTGCTTTTATCAACGTTTTGTCCTCTGCATTCTAAAGCTCCGTTAATCGCTTTAGTTGTCAATCCAAATTGACTCATATCACCAGCCATAGGTCTAACTCTATCGCGCCAATACCAGGAAGATACTCTTGCGGCTATACTTAAATCTTCCACCACGAGTTCAGGATTTCTGTATAACCTATCACCCATACCTAAAGCCTGAGAAGCATTTCTGTAATTGTCCGGCCATGATAATTGGATAAATCCTCTTCCGTGATAAGACTTTCCCGATGCTCCTTCCCCATACTCTCTTGCAATCCTGCCAGATCCTGCGTATGCTATTTCTTCGATATATCGAAATCCACCTGTCTCGTGAGCTGTTTGAGCTAGAAACATTACCGCTTCATTTTTGTCACCAAACGAGTCATTAGCCTCCTCGACGATAGCGCGTAAGTACGATGAAACAGGATGATAACCCAAACCCTCCAATGCATTCTTTACATCTGATTTAGATATTACCATGTTGTTGCAGACAATTTAATAACTATCACAATATATGAACGAGTTGTGCACTAAGTTGTATTCGAATTTGGCAACCGATTGTTGCGCTTGTTCGAAAGAATACTGGTGTCCGATAAAAACTGAAGCACGTTTTATATGAAAGCGCAGTGCCAAAAGATCGACGCCTCCTATCGGGAATGGTGATATCATTCTCTGAAAACTTAACTCAGCAACAACGCACACATCTTTAGTATAATCTTCACCGATATCGCACCAATTTGAACTTGGTGTAATCGCTCGCTTCGCAAGAACTGACTTTCCTACAAATCCATACCCATTCAACTTTTATTTTCTTTTTTTTGGTTTTTTTTCTTTTTCATTTTCAATCTTCGCATGATATTTATTAATAACCTTATCCGAATGCATACACGTGCACACTAATCTTTCGTTTCCTCGTACATTTCTCAAGTTTTTCTACAAGTATCTATAATCCTTTCAATTTTTTTTCAGATAATAGGATGCCTGTTCCAGCTTTTCTAGGAGAAATATATGTATTTTTCTAAATGTATAATAAAATACTAAAAATCATGAATAAAAATTAAATCAAACAGTTAAAAGTTACGGACAAAGGGGTCCCTTAATTTCTTTCTTTTTAAGCTCTCTGTCATTTTTTGATATTCCGATAGGAAACAGATAATACTATTAGGTATCATCTAATTCTATAATCTTTTTATTATCTTAACGATTTCGATTAGATTACTTAGTGATTATATTTAGAAAATTTAATTGATTTTGGAATGTACTTTTAAGATAAAATCATATAAATGAAAGTCAGAAAATATAGACTTTAATTAAAGAAATTTATATAATGATGTTTTCATTATTTATACAAAATTAAAACATAAATGTAAATGCTGTTATAATATTGCAGGAACCAGAAAATAATTTCGTCTTTTTTTACAATAAAATTCAAACGAGTTTTTCTTTTTAATCAATGATGTAATCGCTATGAAAAGAAGTGTAATTACTTTCATTATTATCCTAAATAATATATTTTACGTCAGTTCTGCTTAGAACATACTTATCAATAGCTTTATTTCAGCGTATACGTACACACTAATCTCACGAACCTTTCTTAAGTTTTCCTAGAGGTATCTGTAATTTTTTCAATCTTTTAGATAATATGATACCTGTTCCAGCTAACTTATGAGAAATACATGAATTTTTCTAGATGTAATGGGTATATATATATATATATATATATATATATATATATATATGAAATAATAAAAATCTCTTACACGGAACAATTGTAAGTAATTCAATCCTTTTTTACGTAATAGAGACAGTACATTTCTTTAATAGATAATTAATACTCCTATTTATTTCGTTTAACAATAAGAAAAAACAAATTTTGACGCAACCGTTCACATTGTATTTCGCACATTGCCCGACCCATAAGCCAGACAATGTAAGAAATCACATTCACATACATAATACGTAAAAGTATTTCATATATTATATATAAAAGATGAGCAGTTCTTTTTTATCTACAAGTGGTCTAAAATTTTCTGAATCTAGCACGTGGATAGCTGAAAAGTTCACAGCCTTTCATTCAGAAGGGGTGGAAATTTCGTTCATGATTTTGGAAAGGTTGCATCAAGATTTTCTCATAGAGACAGTACATTTTTTAAATAAATAACAATACAATAATAAACATATAGTATATATTTCGTGTCCAGTTTAATATTAATTATTCACAAACGATTTGCAATTATACTTTGTTGTATTGCGTTTAAAATTTGAAGAAAATGGGATTACTGTTTGATCCTTAAGAAGTTAAGATATTTGGAAAGAAGTTTCTGTTAATTTTTTTTTCTTTGCGAACTGTCTGTCTTTCTTTAATAATAATACAGATAAAACTATTAAGTATCATCGAACTCGATAGTCTATTTTTTATCTAACAGTTCCAAGAAGCGTACTTAGTGATATTATTTAGAAAACTCAAGTGATTTTTGAATGGACTTTTAAGATAAAATCGTGATTGATAGTCAGAAAATGTAGACTTTAATTTAAGAAATTTGTGTAATTGAGATTTCTTTATTAAAAAAGAAAAAAAAAGTAAATAAAATAAAATGCATGTGCAATTTTAGACTAACTCAAACTAATAATAATAATTATCACATATATATTATTATAAGAACACAAGTTACGTAAAATTATATACACGTATGTACACTTTGAGTTAAAATGTTGATGTTTTTTTTTTTCTAAAAAGAAACGTACACATGGACAAGTAAATAAGAATCTTTATTAGGAAATAGTTTAGTGATAAGAATACTATAGCGTGAATTAACACTGTTTAAAGACTTCTTCTTGTTTTTTAATACTTCACATGTACTTTTAACAAAGAATCATATTATATTTTATTTACGGTAGTTATTACACTTGTGCGTAAATCGCTTCATCTTCAAACTCACGGCTTCCAAATTCCTCTTACTGTGATGTGTTATATTTTTTGTTAGAAGTCAGGTCAGTTAACAAACATTAAATGAACTCATCTTGTTTCTTTAATGATTTAAAATATAAATAGGTAATAATAACGAAGTACAAAAATATTAATCGAGAAATATCGCGACACACAGACACACAGATATATATATTTACGTATTTCCGATGACCAACGACGCATGAGTAATAATTTATCGCTTTTATATTTTTTTTTTGTTTTCATTTTAATTTTTTCCCCTTACTAATGAAATAATAACTTATATTAACATAAATATATAAAATATGAGGTCGAGAAATATTATGATGAATTATTATTACAAATTAAATTAAGAAATCTGCACGTATATACGTATGAATAAATACACATACATATTCTAAAACAGAATGTAATACTTAGGAAGCAACATACTCTATTTTACATTTTAACAAAATTATACATACGAAAAAACAATTAAATTATATACATGTATGCATATGTATACATGTATGTGTATATATGTATATGTACATATTAATAACAATTAGCGTGTCACAATAAAACAAAAAATTAACTATTTATACATATATATATATATATATGAAGCTGTATATAATCGATACAGCGTAGTTTATTTTATTTATTTTTTTAAATAATTTCTTTTTATTTGGTTGTTGTTGTTGTTTCATCTGATTTTGTTTTTATTGTAATTTAGCTTCTTCTTTAACTTTCCACAGCACCAATTCCATACACGCTACGGCATCCTCTTTACTGTCGTGACCACCAACTGTAATTTATTCATCTAATGAAACATGACTAAATAATTTGAAGAAACATGCATGCACACACATTATATAATCGCACAAAATATTTTTAATAGTATTTCTAATCAAAATACTTACCATCATTTTGTATGATCTTTCTTAAATATTCAGAACAAAGATTTTTTAGTGCCCGTTTCTGAGGATAACCATTTCTATGAGGAAACATGACACTGGTATCTACCACTGTATCGTGAAGTAACCTCAGTGCTTTGAAATCACTTTCAAGACTATGACCTACCAGTATAGTTTTATTAGAGAACATTGCTAGAAGCGTAGCTTGTACTTCTAAAAGCGTTGTCGTCACATCTGTCATATCTTCTTCCGTAATCCCTGAGAACCTACAATTAACATCACACAAAACATAGATCATCGTTCATTTTCTTTTTTTTTTTTAATTTATAATTCCACAACAATTATAATTACCTTGTATTGTAATCGACTATTGGATTCTGAGGTTTAACTAATGTTTCATATATGACGTTACATTCGTCATTAATAACCGTTATCCTTGTCAATTCTAATCCTTGGGTAGTGTAACACATCTCACAGTCGAGCGCGTAGACTCCTTGTTCTTCTTCAGCAATATCTTTTATTTGTTTTTTTTTTTATTTTTTATTTATTTTCTTTTCTTTGAACAATATAGTAAAAATGGAAAATACTAATATGAAGCATGCGTTACCTTTTGGTAAGGTTTTTATATAACCACGAAGATTTTCATAATCAGTATAATTCCATACATGGAATTTGGCGTCGCAACAACCAGTAGCAGATCCATATTGTTGACAACAACTATATTTTCCTTCTCCCTTAATCGTAAACTTTCTTCCCCAATGATATATACAATTCTGTTGCTGTACAGGAAAGCCCTGTTTGTCTACCATATAATTTTGTCCACAACGACTACAGATCCTTTCATTAGGCACTTTCGATAGCACGTTTTGATTACGCGAGTTTATAACATAAACTTTAGCACGTCCCTGACACAAGTATCAAAAATTCATATTAAATCATTTTTGTTCATATGATTAATGTAATATTTTACCTTAGTACCCTCTGGATGAACACGAGGAAATCCATTATCCTGTAATTGTTCTTCTGTCATAATCCATTTTTTTAACATACTATACAATGCTGAACCCTTAAAATCAGTTATTGCTTTTTTTGTTCTCAAGACACTCCAAGAACCTTTGGATTTACCAGCAAGTACAGCTTCGTGCGATACAGTACCACTCGCTGTCGTGTTACTGCCATCCGAGGAACGATTTTGATCGACTTCCTTTCTCAATCTATGCGCAGCTAACATACAAGAATTTTTGTATACCGTAAGCGCTTTACATTTTTCGTGACAGGTAAATTCCTCTCGTACAGCACGTTGGGCAGCGTCATCGCCATTAGTATAAATCTGTACACATATATCTTGCATTATATTGATATAATACTGACGTACGTTTAATGGGAACTTTTGTGTCATTGGCTGAAGTGGTTCTGGACGTATTAGCTGTGGTACCTAAAGATAAGATATCATAATAAAGATAAGATTATAAAAGCGATTAATAAAATTAATAATGTATATTTGTGTTATTTAAAATGTTAATTCGATTTATATATTTGTACCACTTGCGAAACGTGAGCAACTCGTACACCACCCTTGCTAGTTTGGGCTACTGTTTTATTATCAATTGCTTTAGAGTCATTGCTTTTTATTATATTTTCTTTAACCTGTTTCTTTTTCATTGCAAGAGACATAGCATACGGGACATGAGCAATTCTAATTCGACCTAGAACATTTTTATATTATTGTTATTATTATTATTATTATTATTTATATTGCTTAACACGTTGAGTGCGGTGCGGTGCGGTGCCGTGCGACACTCAACGTGTTAAAAATGAATTATAATTAATTTATTTGAGCATTATTTATTACCATGTCCATTCATCTGAAATTCGTTATTATTTATCGTAGAAACAGATTCGACTGACTCGTCGTTGACATTATTAGCTGGTTGTTGAATTACTGGAGTAGGTGTAATTTGAGTTTTAGTAACATTAGATGCCATTTTTTCAGCAGCTTTTTCTGCTGCCTTTTCTGCAGCTGCTTCTCTCATCAAACGCCACCTTTCATACATTTTTTGTTGAGGATTAGGTAATCTTTTAGGTGGTTGACTCGGACCAACTTGACGAGATACCATTGACATTGCTGCAGAAGGATGCGCTACTCTCTTTTTACCAAATTCCTCATTCTCTTCAATTTCTACTACTTTAGCAGATTCTTTGATCGAGACTACTTTTGGATGATTAGAAACTTTATATTCTTGAAAGATTTTAAGGCATTCCTCTTGCACATCAGTTTCGGAATCAGACGAATCAAAAATAATATTCTCAAAAGAACCTGGTATGGATTCGGCTGGACTGAGAGATTCTCTTTCATTCAGTAATGTATTAATTTGTTTATCGTCATTTTCTTCTTCGTGCTTGTCTTTTTTAGATGGACTACGCATCCGATCTCTCGATCTGGATCGATGATGCGATCTCGATCGATGATTTCTATGACTCTTACTCGATGAATGTTTATCAGATTTGGAACTAGAGTTATACGTTTTAGATTTATGCCTATCATGCTTACTACTTTTATGTTTATCTTTATTTGATCTTTCAACGGATGAATCTTTGTCTTTGTGACTGGAACGTTCTTTTGATTTGTGAGTAGACTCCTTAGAGGAGTGACTATTCTTATTTTTGTCTTTATCTTTATGCGAGGAAGAGGACGACGACGAATGTCGTTTATCAGACGAACTAGATTTATAACTCTTACTTTCTTTACTACTTTTTCCTGAGCGATTATGGTCCTTTTTGTGTTTATCACTACTTCTACTACTACTTCTATGATCTTTTTTTATTCTATCTTCATCTTTTCTTCTTTCCTTATGTTTCTCTTTCACATTGTCGCTAGATTCTCTTCGTTTCTTGCTTTTAGTTTTGTCGTCGACAGTTTCGTCGACGTTATGGTGATTATTAATCAGTTCATTTTCTACCTCGTCGAGTTTTCTCTTCTTATCGGCAGTTTTCGAATCGTCTACATTATCCCTAGACTTTTTTTCGTTGTTACAAAGAGAACTTTTGTAAACGTTAGATTCATCTTTTTCTTTGGTATCATCCGGCATGGGTTCGTCGTCGGAAAACTTTGGTTCTATATCTAAACAATAATCTTGAGATTCTTCGCTGGGTACTGTGCTAAGAGCTGTCGTTGCAGCAGTTAATATTTCTCCGATCATATCGAATTCTGGCTCAAATTGATCTAACACATTATCGTCCAATTGTTGAACATTCTTTAACGGAGCTTTGACTTTTTTAGGGACATACTCTTCCCTTCTTTTCTTAGATTTCGGATAATAAGCTTCTTTGACTTTGGGTATGTTGTCATTGGAATTGCTATCTTCGTACGAATTGGAAGAAGACGAATCTGACTTAAAAGTTGGTATATAACTCTGTATGGAATCTTGATCATTAATGCATGAAATAGCGGTAGGTTTATAAGTAATCTCTGTGGTCTGCGAACTAGTCGGATCTTTGATAATGCTTAACCAAGGTTTAATTCTATCCGGAGAAGATTTACGTTTGACTGCAACTCTGTTTTCTCTGGTCGGCATATAAGATACCACAGGAATATGTCTCTTCTTTAATTCAGCTATGGGTGTAGGATTGTAAACGCAAGGAACTGGTTTTGTAATGGTTGTTGGAATATTCATATGCTTGCCGATAATATTGCTAGTAGTCGTATCAGATGATGAAGCAGAGTCAGAAGTTAAGGAAGGTTTCTTAAGTCCTTCTACCACTTGCGAAACTATAGTCTTAGAGAATTTATCAGTGTCCGTAACTTCTTGATCTGCGAGCACTTTTTTAACAGCTTCGGTTACCAATTGCTGTAACATATCTGAATTGGAAGCAGCAATGGCTGCATTTGATTTTGTTTGAGTTTGACCCGTTGCCTGGGTCTCCACCACTCCAGCCATTCCTGTTGTATTTCCTGCATCTTCTAAACAATAATCTAATATGTATTATATAATGGATACCAAATGTTAGGTTAATAAATTAAGCAATCCAACATATATAATAAATGTAATAAATAAATAAACTAATAGAGTTCTTTTCTAAGGAGTTTCATTGTTCAATGACATTTCTAACAAAGAAAAAAAAAATCAACACATACAAACGCATTCATTCAAGCAATTATTGAACAAAGAATGCAATCATTGGATTCAAAGTTTTTTATTTAAATTAATATCCGGAATTGATCTAAAGATGAAAAATGTTAAATTAACAATTGGTTATTAATTATTTTATTAATAATAATCAATTGAACTTGTCCGGGTTATAATTGAGAATGCGACTTTGAATGATTTAGTTAGTCTCACCTCTTCTGGCATGTTTAAAATGACAATAAGGTCTTTCGCATAATCCGTTCTCGTAAAACGGACAATTGATCGTTTTGAAATAACCGGTCGAAGGCAACATAACTGAATCATCGCCCTCCGCCTCTTGCAGAATCCATTCTTTGATAGCAGCGTCGTATCCCCTGTTTAGGCTATGAAATTGAAAGGAATTAAATGTCGATCGTTAGAAATGATATAATCATTTTCTATTTTTAATAGTTTGTAAGAAATGTTTATTATTACGTTGATGTTCTATTAATTAGTAGAAAATAAATTTGACATTTAAACCCAAGAGGTGAGAAATTAGGAGCGCGTTATTAGAAATCCGCGCAAGTAAGACAAAGGAGGTTATGTGTACTGGAGTTCGCATCATTCGATACAACTGCCATCTGTTGGGAGTAAAATATATTAGATTTAAATAATTTTATATCGCGCATGCGCACTTTGTCGGTAATTGTAATTTAAAACATTAAAATATATGAAAAGAAAATATTGTTTTATAATTTAATTTTTGAATTGACTTTAATTAATAATTAATTAATTAATATTAAAAATATAAATTTATATATGTATATATATATATATATAATATATATTAATAATATAAATTTATATATGTATATATATATATATTATTAATATATATTTATGCGTTTTTGCGACAAGATTTGTAATGCTTGTAATGCTTTGTAATCTTATCGTAAAAATGGATTTCACAAATAATATAGATGTTTACTGTACGATCTTATCTTTAAGTTTCATATTTATAAAAATATTATGAAATCTCATAAACACATTTTTGTATACTTTTGATTAAAATGCGTGCGTATCCAATAATAAGTAATTCATTGCATTTATCTTATATTTATATCTACAAATACATTTCTTACTTATTTTCTTAACAAAAAAACAACAAATCGATAAATTTAATAATTAAATTACAACATATATAAATAATAAACTACAATATATAAATAATAATAAAATAATAAAGATAAATTATATCGAAGATCAATTATATATATAATAAAGATCAATAATCAAGAATCTAACATTTGAATTTATACAATAATTTTTGAACGATAACTCTAACTTATGGATTCTTATCGCTGTAATGGTTCTTATCAAAGATGTCTGTTCGTTAACCGATTAGAATCGCTTTTTCCAAGCGATTAAAAAGCATTTTCTTTTGTGTAAGAATGAAATTGTTGGACAACAATTAAACATATCAGATTTTATTGACTACATTAGGAATGCAATAGATCTAACAGTAAGTCAAAATTGGGACAGAGTTTCATTAAAATTTCTCACGTTTCTTCAAGACAGAATCACTTCGATATACTATGTGAGTTTATGTGATTATATAAAAACGGTAGGCACAAAGAGCCACTTCAGAACATTTCCGAACACGACGCGCAGAACACGTGCGTCATAAAATCACGTCTTTAAAACTTTTCAAATTAAGGTAAGTTTCTCTCTCTTTCTCACACACACACACACACATTAATTTCTTTTTTTAAATTATTATTTATTTATTATCTTCGTTATTTTTAGTTCTATGAAAAAAAAAAACAAAAAAAAAAGAAATATTCGCAATAAATTTACTTGCTTTTTAAAAGAATACATTTAATCGTGGAAAGAAATTTTTTTTCTCGATGTCTCCTTTTTCCTTTACAAGATTTTAAGATTTTTAAATATAATTTTATGTTCTGTTTTTTAGATAAATTTTTGAGTCATTCTTTTGAATAGAAAACTTGTTCTGATTTAAAGTTGGAAAAGCAATTCATGATATTTTCATAAATGTTAGCTAACACGCTCGTCTGTTGTTAAACAAAATGTAAAAAGCAAATAAGATTAATGATACCTATTGGATTATTTATTCACGAATGATTAACTATTTATAAATTTAAATTTCACTATCATACGTGCACCTTAAAATAGTGTTCCTTTATTTTAAATTTTATAAAATAAAATTATTTAAAAAAACAAAATATTGAAAGTAAATTAGAGATCGTCGAGTATATAATATAAATTTCTAATAATTTTCAATCATATTCAAAGATATTAAATCATTGAAGCTAGTAGAATTTTTATTAAAACGATTACATAATATTCACGCTAGACCTTGATATTCTTTCATTATTAGACTATAGATATTCTTGGTGTATTCATTCGATTTTATTCATTCAAGTTTCAAACTGTATACTTTGAATATAAAAACGTTCTCAATTCTCTAATCTATATACACATAATTTATGTGTATACCCATCTGAATATCTTAAAATAGAGGAGATATTTTAAAAGATCCATTACCATATTTTCACTACTCCATAATTTTTGATCTTTTTTAACAAACACTCTTTTTAAATGTTAATCCTTTCGTTACGGAACCTCGTTCCGTCGAAGTAATGCAACTGAACGTGAGGAAACCGTTGGAAAGCATGCACATTCCGTATTAGTGTCTTTGATGTTCGAGCTTACGTTTTTCAAAGCTTCAATCTTATTTTAATTATAATAATCTTATTTAATTATATCATTTTCCCGTATATATGCACATTTATTATAAATAATATATATATTAAAATAATAAATAAAATAATAAATAAAATATAATTATTTTATTTTATAATTATTTTTTAATATATATTAAAAATAATTATATTTTACGCATATGTCAGAGAATTTAAAACGGCATTCAGGCACGAAGAAAAAGGAAGTTATCTAAAAACCTGTCTAAATATTACATTGTAATATTCAAAATATTCAATAGATATAGTAGATAAAGCCGACATAAACCGGTTATAAGAATTATTAATTCAACTAGAAAATTATCGAAATAGGGGGGGGGGGTATCGTCAAATTTTCAATTGCAATTAATCAGGGAAATATTGGAAAAGTATCATCGAAGTAAATTTAAATAATAAAAAAAAAGTCACACGTGGATGCGAACTATAATGGGCGCACGTAACGAAAGGGTTAAATTTAAAACTCATTTTTTTTCTAAATATCCGATTATTTTGACGTTGTATAATTGAAAACGGTAATATTACAAATTTTTCGAATTGCGAAATTACAAATCTTCTTCTTTTTTTTCTCTCTCTCTCTCTCTCTCTATATATATATATTCGTGTTTCCTAATAACTTTTTTTTATATTAGACACTGAACTCACATAATGCGATCATTTGAATTCTTTAATTTTATTTTTTATCGACAGATTTTCTATGGCGGAATAATAAAAAAAGAAATTATTCTATCATCATGTTTGGATACTCGATCGATTTAAATAAAATTATTTTAATATTGATATTAATATCAATTGTAATATATTTTTATTTAAAATACAAATTATCTTACTGGAGTAGACGAGGAGTAAAAAGTCCTCCAACACATTTATTTTTTGGCAACTTCAAGGACACCATAACATTTAAAAAACCACCGGGAGTATTACTTCAAGATATTTACGATTATGCCGATCAAAATGATAAATATATTGGTTTTTATATTTTATCTAAGCCAGCTTTGATGTTGAGAGATATAAATTTGATAAAACAAATAATGGTGACGGATTTTTATACGTTTCCCGATCGTATGTTTGGTGGAAAGTATGAAAAAGATACAGTTGGTTTATGCAATCTTCTTGGGATCAATCATCCTAAATGGAAATATTTAAGAACTAAAATGACACCAAGTTTTACGGGAGGAAAGATAAGAAATATGGTACCATTGATGTTGGAATGTTGTAATTCGATGTTAAAATTTATTGACGATAAACCAGCCAACGCCGATGGCTGGAAAGAATTGGAATTGAAATCCTTGAGCTCAAGATATTCCACCGATGTTATTTCATCTGTTGCTTTCGGTATTAATACTAATTCGTTCCACGAAAATGACGTCGCTTTTTGGGAAGCAGGTATGAATTCTTCTATACAATTTAAATATTTGAATATGAGAGTGTGAGTCATAAATTATCTATATTATTATTTTTGTATCCATTGTACTGTTAAATATATTATAATGTGTCAGATACAGTACCTGTGATCGTGTATTAGTATTTGTCATTTTTTTTCTTAATAAATTACAATTACATTGTGGATAATTATTGACTCATTTTTTCATATATTGGATTTTTCTTTTAATGGAATGAAATTATTTAACAGGACAGAAGATATTGTCTGGAACAAAACGAGGAATAATCGTATTGATTTATTTCCTCTTACCAGAAATAACTCCTCTTATCGAACCATTAGCCAAAAGACCAGCTGAATTCTTTCGTCATGTATTTTGGGATTCGATGAACGCCAGAGAAATAACAGGAAATAAGAGAGGAGATCTGATCGATTCTTTGTTAGCTTTAAAAAACGGAGAACAGAAGCCTGAATTTGGTGAGTCAAGTTTTTTTTCTTCTCTTTTTTGTTTCTTTTCTTTTTTTGATTCTACTAATTAATTATCATCCTGAATTTTAAAAATATGATTTAAAAATTTTGTCCAGCCTTCGAAGGTGACAATTTGTTGGCCCAAGCAGTTTCATTTTACGTTGCTGGATTTGAAGCATCGTCAACAGCTATTGCTTTTGTAATTTACGAGTTAGCATTACATCCAGAATACGAGAAACGTTTGTATGATGAAATAAAAGATATCGCTGACAAAGGTGAACTCACGATGGATTCCATCAATGAAATGAGCTTCTTAGATGCTGTATTAGAAGAAAGTTTGAGACTATATCCACCTCTGCCAATTGTTGATAGAGTTGCCGTGAACGATTACAAAGTAAAATATTCATTTGTTTTTAATCATACGTAAATTATTTTACATTTTGTACGTTTTTAGTTGCCTGGGACAGATTTGATCATTGAAAAAGGTACATCCATTTATGTTGCTATCAATGGTGTTAACAGAGATAGCAGGTACTTCTCTGATCCAACAACGTTCAATCCTTTGAGAAAGAAAGATGATAAAAACAAATTATCAGGATCTCTTGCTTTTGGTATTGGACCAAGATCATGCATTGGTATGCTTTTAACATTAGACAAATATTTCATAAATTTATTTTTGTTTTCAATATCTTTGTTATTGAATTTTTTAGGTCAGAGATTAGGCATTTTAATAACGAAGATAGCCATTATCCAATTGGTCTTACATTATAAAATGTTTATCAAGCTAGAAAAAGGAAATTTATTAAGTCCCGTAACTATTTTCACGAATGCAGCTGATGGAGTATATGTGCAGTTCCAAAAACGTACTAATAATACAAATTTAACGTGATAATATCTCATTGTAAATCTGTATTTTTCGTTTTCTCTGTTTTCTTTAAATGTTTATTTTTTCAAATCGTCGACGTGAAGAAAAATTACGGTAAAATATATATTCTACGATTAAACGCGATCATTTCTTTCTCTTTCTAAATCGGAAGGTACATACAGGTTGTCTGAGATCTTTTCGATCAAATGTATTCTATGCGAGAAAAAAGAATAAAAATGTTATATAAACATACGTTATTTAACACGTTAACCGTTAATGTATATAATTTTTAAATCATAACTTTTTTATAAAATTAAATGACCTACGTTTATATATTATTTTTTTTTCATTTTCATGAATAGAATACGCTGACGTAATTTGGCCGGAAAAATCTTAGATACCCTGTATATACATATATATATATATATATATTTATTACGAATAATTATAATTATTAAAATAGCGAGATACAAGATTCGACGATACGCGTTAAAAGTAACTTATCGATAAAAAATGATTCTTTCTATTCTCGTTATATTTTGATATATGATATTGATAATTAACGTTTAAAGCAATTTTATTTTCTCTTTTTCAAATTCTCTTTTCTCAATCATTACTTCATCGGCATATATATATACACGTAAATATATATATATATACATACGTGTATATCTATGTGTATGTTAGCATAATTGTATTCGAACGACATATATATATTTATAAATATACTATAACAGAACATTACAAAACAACAAGCGTCATGACAGCGTTTCTTTCGCTATTGACTCGGTCCGTAGTGTACACTAGTAACAAAACATATATATACATACATATATATATGTAACATAAGTTAACGTTATCTTTTTTTTTTTTTTGTTTTTCTTCTTCTTCTTCTTCTTCTTCTTTAAATATAGCTAACTAACGATTATCTTACAGTTGCCTTATTAGATTATTATCTAATTATTTTTACGAAAAGAATAGTACAAAATTGGCTAGTTTGTAAATGCGATGATATTCATTTTCATTGTATATCATTTAACGACGATTGACATTCTTGTGCGTGTTCGTTTTCGATCTGTTCGGTTAAATGAGGTAGTTCAGCTTTCGTAGCTAATTGCAATGCGTGCATCCATCTGTAATCATTATACATTTTTCATTTTACATTTTCAAATTAATCAATTAACATTTTTTCTAATTGACAATATTTTATGAAGTGCATACTTTTCTTTGTCGTCATCAGAAGAAGCTTGTAGATAGTAACATTTTCTAGAGTGATGCATTTTAAATGCTCTTATACGATCCTTACTACTCAAAGGGTCCTCATCCGTTAACATTCCACCATCGGTTACCATAAAACCTGGCATTGGTGTTGCTGTCATGGCCATACTCTCTGTTTCTGATTTAAATGAATATAAAACAAAGTCAATATGCAATGCAAACCATCGTCTGGTCCATGGTTTGCTCGCTTGAGTTTTTAATAAAAGATAACCAGACAATACTGATGGTGCGCTAGCTGAAACTTGCAACAAACTTGGCACTGGTCCTGACGGAGATGACGGGGATTTGCTAAGAGGCTGAGTTAATGCAGCATGACATAGTCTGCATACTCTCATATTCTTATTGTCTTCAAATAATAACTTTTGATTAGAACATTTACTGCAAACCACCTGCAACAATAATTTTGTATTTTTATATATATATATATAAATTTGTAAAAATATATTTAAATCGTATAGCTTTTTTATAATTTAACTTACAATTCCACAAGCTCTACAATTGTGTTTCCTTTTCATGACCGAAAAACTTACTTCACAAACCATACATCTATTTACATCGTCAGCTTTAACCAAAGATGTTTTAGCATTACCAGTTTTCAAACTAGCTTTGCGTCTCATTATTTCCTGCATAGTTTGGAACAATGCATCTAACCATGACGCTTTCTCCGCCGCGGAATATGTATATAACTCGACATTTTTATTTTCGTATCTAATATAAAAAGTATTAGCTGTTTCTAAATTATCACCTTCGACAACTTGTAAATCTTCGACTAAAAATTTGGCTCGTAAACGATATGGAGGACCAGGTATCAGTCTTAATGAACACAATAACAATAGATCGCTAAACTGAAATAAGAGAGTATATATGTAAATATATTTCATAGTTTAGACTATAATATATCATGTAATAAAGGATAGTTTATAAACGTACCAAAAACAAATGCCTATCCTGATGATCGCCACTTCTCGCTGATATTTTTACAATACGACCTTCTTTTATGAGCTCGCGTGTTGCACTGACTAGATCGGTCGCGTCGTATATACTTTCTTGTATTTCCAATAGTTTCTTAAACTTATCTATTTTTTTCATTGCTTCATTTGTATGATTAGCAGCTGTAGATACTAATTCTAGAGCTTCTGAAATGTAATATATAAATACATTTATTTATTATATTATATTTATTATATTATATTTATTATATATGCATATAATATTAAATTATCTGTTAAATTTCAATCATCTTACTTTTCGTATCTTCGTAATCAGAATTTTCTTCTGTAAGATTTTTTAAATAATCTTTAAGGAGTAATTCATATCTTGGTAATCTTTGAATCGGACTTAACATGTGATGCGACAATGATAATTTAGCGCACTCATCCAATTTTTGTATATCATTAATTATTGCTGCAAACCTCGCTACTTTGTTTTGTAATGTGTTTATCAGATTCATTGCATAGTCAAAATTTTTGACATATTCCGTATACATTTTTAAAAAAGGTGCAAAATTTTTCATAATATCTCCAATCCTAGGCTTAGAATCCCAGCATTGCATTCGTTCCTCCAATTGAGGTAATAAAAAGTCATTATGAAATTTGTAAATGGACTTAATATTAGAAAACATGTGTTGAACCGTTTCAGGGGGAAACATTGGATGCGCTCTATTTTCTTGATCGACTCTGAATTGAAATACTTGATCGATGAGATGTAAGATATTAACATATTTCTTTTCGGTTGCTAATAGTTCCTCCGCTACACGACGCGCCTTTTTCCTTTTGGAATCGGGAGAACTTCTTTGTACACGTAATTTTGGCTCGGATGTAGTAGATTCATTTGTGTGATCCACAGTGATAATAGACTCCGTTTCAGAAGATCTGGTTTCCTCTGATTCTTCTTCGCTTTCTGATTCGCTTATAGCATACGCATCTAGCGTATATTGGTGAGAATTTCTTTCTGAAGCTGCGTACCTATGCAATAGAGAGATTCATCTATTAAAAGATGAAAAAGAAAATAAAACAAATATTTAAATATAATGTAAGATAAAATAACTAAAGATTAGGATTAAAATCAATCAAACAATATTATTAAAAGGAGGAATGTTAAATGGTTCGAACCTGCTACTTCTATATTCTAAAACACTGTGCGACATAGTAACATAAGAACTTTCATTGGATGTCTCTTCATTGCTACTAATATCAATGCATGCTGCTGGGGAGGAGGCTGACATAACGAACGGTTGAAACCTTGGAAAACCCCCAAAACTTGCGATTCTATGAAAGGAATGTCTAGAATATTGATGATCTTCCGTGCTAGTAGTGTGTGTATCCGAATCTTGTGAGCTTCCATCTTCGTTAGTTCTGCTCTGTTGCTTCAATGATCGTGAACTTTTAGAACATTGTTTTTCTTCGTATTCTTCCGTAACGACTTCCTTACTTTCTGTGATCTCTAAGTCCGTATAAAATGTACTCGTAGGACAGCTGCTTTTTGATCCAAACATCTTAAAAGCATCTATCCTTTCGCTGGGTTCAGGAAACAGGCGGGTCATCCAGGAGGAAATATCTCTCAACTGACCTCGTTGCATCCTATCGTCAAGTTGTTAATTGTTCATAATTATCGACTACTAATATATCAAACCTAACAATAAGACCGTTAACACATAACATTAATCTCAAATAAACATGTATGCATACATAACCAATTGAAAACCAAACAAAAAAAGAAAACAGTTATAACATCGTACTTTACTACCTCATATATATATCAAAATTGAAATCTACTTTTTGGAACATTGTATGTTAAATTAGAATCAATGAATGTTAACGAACTTTCATTTCATCAATAAGTTACCTTTTTCAAATGTCATCACAGTTGACTACTCCATAATAGAAGCCAATGAAATGTACTTTAAAGATCCAACCTCGTACAAAAGCAGAAACTGTGTTCTTTTTTTCAAATTGAAAGGATACAATAAAGTGTTATGGTAGACAAAACAAATGCAATGAATTCGTGTAACCCTTTGGACCACACAGGGGAGCGTCTACGCCCTTTGATACAGAACCATATCAAGTGTATTATACGAATATGATTTTGTATTATCGATAATTGTTAATGAAATAATAAAATAATGATTGCAATGATATATATATACCTTTTCCTTTGATATCGAATTTGTAACAGCAGAACAGCAACAGGCAACGACGTATTATCACTGGCATAATGATTCGGCTTTGGTTAGACGAGGAGAGGAGTGTTGAGTTAAGGCTGTGCCACGCACTGTGCACTAATTTAAGCAGAAACAGACACCCATACCGAGTTCTACGAGTAGTCGGCCTTATGGAACGTTATTTAATGGAACACCGAACGGTGCTTAACGGACTTCACACAAATTTAACGAACCTTCCTTTTTAATACATCATCTATACATATATATATATAAATGTGTGTATGTGTATGTATTATGCATAGTACGTGTGAGAGTGAGAGAGAGAAAGAGATACGATAATACATTGACCATTGCACGACGATGACAGTGAAGAACGATTAACACTCCAACTTGATCATTACTCCTTTGGTTAACTCTGCATTAGAACAAGGTGATAATTAATTAGTTTCTTTCTTACTTACTTGCATAACAGTTATGCGAATTACTTAAACGATCGATCGTCAAACTCGTTTTTCCAGTCATTCAAATCCCCGGCTTATTATCATGAATGCGAATATGAATGGTCCACTTCGAAATTGCCGCGAGTAGACAGATTAAAGCTGATCATCGTTAGATGAGATTGAAGTAGGGGAAATAGAAGTGATCTAACAAGTATAAGTAAGGAGTATTACGTTTGTAGGGAACGAGAAGATAAGTGGGGAGAAAAGAAAAATCTATATATATCTATATATATGTGTGTGTACTGACTTTGGTTTGCCATGAATGTATGTTTGTGTACGTGATACATGGAAAGTAGAGCAAAGATTTTATAGTAGTGAAACTGTTTTACCAACAGTGGGGTATCGTGTACAGCGCACTCTGTGATACCAGATTCAGATTACATTAGTTAATACTGTGACCACCAGTGGGCGATAGTAGGTACTTAACGCGATGAGGATACAATACTATAAAAGAATATTGTATTCTTTTCAGTTAAATTTGGTCAAGGTCCTTCTTTATTTTTCTATACAATGAACACAATTGTTATTATTCGTATTCTAACAAAGCTTCATTTTTGTTTCAGATTCCGATTAAGTTTGTTACTCCTATTTTGGAATTTTGTAAAGAAGCAATAAATCTTCCCGAACGGTGGGGGTCATCCCTTATAAATCAGATGAACGAATTTTCGAATTTTCTACCCAGAGAGAAAGTTACAACGATTGGGTATACAATACTATTTATTATTATTTAATTTATTTTATTCGATCAGAAACGAATGTAAGAACATTTCCAAATGGATATTAGAAGATATTTTCATTTTTCAATAATTTCGTGATTAACTCGATTATTTTTATTATTATTAATAATAATAATAATAATATGCCATGTTCGCGTTAATTTTCTCATAAAATTTTATTTAAAACACAATTAATTTATAAACAGGAAAAATTTATCGTCATACACATCATTTGTTCACATAAATACTTAACATTTTGTCTCTAATAGTAAAATAATTATCAATTTCTTTTTTTTTTTGTTTCTTTTTTTATAAATCTCAGAAATAAAAGAAACTAGATCTCTGGACGGATATAAGTTCGTCTTATTAATAATGCATTGGAATTAATTAGAAAAGTGATCAAGTTTCTTTTATTAACAGAAGATTTTTCCAAGTGGTATAATTTTATTTATTTTTTTCTTCTTTTTTTTTCTCCTCTAATTCTACTTTTTTTTTTCTCTTCCGTTGCTTCCTCTTTATAAAAAAAAAACTTTCTTTTTTTATGGAAACAGATAATCGCGTTGGGTCTGTATAAGTCGCATAATGTATTCAACGCGTGTTACGTAACGTCATTCGATAGGTCGATTATGCAAGAATAGACGCAAACGCGACGATACACTAATGGCCAGTACAATTTAATCATTACTCGTTTACTCATTCGTAGTAGTAGTAGATGATAAGAAGAGATCGGTATCTGCAATTTTATAATTTCATTTTTTTTCCATATCATTTTCTATGTTCATTCTTCCCCCCCCATTCTCCCCCCTGTACCTTCTCCCCTTCCCTCCCTCTCCCCCCTTTCGCATTTTTACAATCTGTTTACAATTTTATTTTATTTTATTTCTCTTCTTATCCATCTAACACTCTCTCTCTCTCTCTCTTTCCTGTTTTTCATTGATTAATAATTATTTAACAATGATGAAGATAATAACGCGATAATCGCATGGACATTATTTTCTATTTCGGATAAAAACTTATATCTAATTTTTTATATAAGATGTCTCTTTTTTTTTTTTTAATTATTATTATTATTATTATATTTAATCGATAATAATTATTTTGAATAAATTCATTTGTATACATTTATCTGTATTTTCTTCGAGCTCATACGTTTTATTTATTTATCTGTTGTTGTTATATGTTATGTTATACGTTTGCTTGGTTGAGAAATACTCTCTCTCTCTCTCTCTCTCTCACTCTTTCTCTTTCTTTGACTAGGTATATAACTATTTTGATTTGATTTTATTATCATTTCTTATATTGTATTACGATTTGTTGAAATTTTATCAGAAGGGTCTTCTATTTTTCCTAACTCGTTTGGAATACATTGTCTAATTAATTTAATACAGATTTTTTTTTTGTTCATATTCATCTATAAATTATATACGATAATAATAATAATAATTATTATTATTATTATTATTATAACAATATTTTTAAGTAGACAATAAGATTATTTAACGATAAATTTACAACGACGACAAACGGACCACAATTGGTGATACATGTAGTATAATTAAATTGTTGTATCGTGTGTGAGTATTGCAATTGACAGGATTTTAAATTAATTATTTGATTTAAAAAAAGAAAAAAAAAAAGAAGAAAAAAAAAAAAAAACAAGAAACAAAAAGAGATACACAATTTTTCTACACTTAATCTATTCCTATCTCTTTTTTTTTCTTCTTTTTTTCTTCTTCTTCTTCTTCAAAAAAAAAAATACTTTACACTCTTCTTTCCTTTTTTCCTAACGATTTAAAATAATTCTTTTTAGGTTTTGACCTGTGTTCGACGTATTATCATAGTTCAGATCGATGTTCACATTTCTTTTAATCGAACATAACGAACTATTCTTTTAGATTTGAATCGGGGGGAGGGGGTCGAGTCGAGGGGGGGGCGTGGGCAGGACCCACGACGGGAACAATTAAATGTAATCGTTACTTTTGTTAATATAAAAAAAAAAAAGAAATTATATCGTCTCTTGGTCAGTCTTTAACTAGCATTAATATAAAATATAAATATATCATCGAGAAATGTGTGTATCGAAATGAAATTAACGAAGAGAAAATGTTGCGTTATAAATTGTCGGGATTAACGTCGAATTTTCGATCAATGTTGTATTAACAGTTGTCGCGGCAACTTCGTTCATTTCACAGGATTGATATTCCTTGTTTATAGCTGTTAGGAACCAGAAAGCTAATGCTAGAAACAAAGTGCCCGATAGATCACCTAATGCAGTTAGATAAGGGATCGCTGAATTGTCCGGATCTATTTTGTGCCTCCACATTGCATGAATTATCACGTGTGCTACGTAGAGCAACAACATTACCTGAAATTAATTTGAAAATATTATTATTATTGTTGTTTTTGATTTTGTATGAATATATTTTTGTGATGTTTTGTATGTATGTGTTTTGTAATTATATTTTGTATGTATATATTTGTGTGTGTGTATTATTATAGAAAAAAACTAATAAGAAAAAAGAAACAATAGAAATTTTTGTTTAAAAAAATACTACTAGATGTATCATGTATAAATGATATTAAGTAAATACACTCACTTGTAAAACGGATACCACGATATAAGAAACTACAAAATAAGCGTCCAATGTTGTACTCTGACATTTGATATAATCCGCAAGAAAAACGAATACCAATTGACCGCAAATAGCCATTCCGATTAATAACCTGGCAGTTTTGGCGTAAGGTGCTGTAAATTAAAGAAAAAAATAATTATTAATAAAAGTGATATGTATTTTGATATGATTTGATTTGAAACGAACATATCGTATATATTGTAATAATTTTACGTAGAATTATATTTTTATTTTTGTTTGTTTGTTTGTTTATAAGTACCTCCTTTGAAAAGTGCCGTCCATGGTGCTACGCATAATTTAGCATGGGGTGGTAAAATTCCTAGAATCGAAGTTTTATGCAACATCGTTGAGATTCGCGAGGCTTGCACGGATACCAAATTACCGCCGATTCCATTGATAATAGGTTGGAATACTACGAATCCAATAAATTTGCCGACTACTTCGTTCAAAATCAATCCACCAAGGCTGAAATAATTATTTACATAATATTATCAGTCACGTTGATGATGTTTGAATTCGTAGATAATCATTTTGTGATAGATCATTAATAATTAAATAAGGAAGTAATGCTTACCCACTGATGAACAGTGCAGACAAGACGGGTACCCAACCAGATGTTAAAACACTTCTCGTGTATTTATTTTTCATAACCACCACGATCCAAAATGGTAATAACAAAAAGTAACCGATTAATACGACGTAGAGAATCCAAATTTGTTCCTGTTGTAATCTTAGGAAAAATGCGGATGCTATTTTTGATAGGACACTGATCGATACCACATCACCAACCGATGCTGCTAATGGTGTTGCCAAATTGTCCGGGTTCATCTTACATTTATGGGATATCATGATTACCGCGATCATTACGAAATCTGAAAACAAATCGTCGTTAAATTATTTTATTTGAACAGTTTTATTCGAAATATTTTCACGTACCCCCCTTTCTCTCCTTTCTATGACGTCACGGTTAATTCGTAAGTCGTACATTCCGTATTATTTAAATATTTGAAAACAAAAATAAAAAAAAAGATTTGCATTTCTATACTTTTATTTCATCATCGAATTTTTAATTTATGATCGAAGTTTAATCGTCTTTACGTTTATGTCGGTAAACGTTATAAATTTAATATCATTATAGTTTTGTAATGAAAGATGATGAAACACACATACACACGGTTATAGAGAGTATATTGATACAACTGACGATCATTGTGATTATATATCAATGAAATATGAAATGTGATAAATAAATCAATGAAATATGAAATATGATAATGGACTTACCTAAAATAAAACAGGAACTTGTTGCCGTGCAAACACTCGACGCAGCCAATAATAAAGCGTAATCCCATCTGAATGGCGAATCAAGATTAGTTTCGTCGGCGTGTACAGCTTCTTGTATTGCACCAACGCTTATTGCAAAAATTGCTACCAAAACAGCAGCAACTATCGCTTGGATTTGTACAAGGGCGACATTGCCAATAATCATTTTCATTATTTCGCGTAATTTATTCATATTTCCTAAATTCGCTTGGGTACTCAATCGGGATGCCAAACACATGTCGAGATTTCCTTTTAATCCTAACAATGCAGGTACCAAGATCAACAGTTGGCTTATGGATTTGAATACATCCCAGTGCTAAAACATACAATATTGTATTTTTTATTTGTATTCGTTATCACGTTTATTTTATCGTCCAAAAAAACAAAAGTTTCGACAAATAAATATGAACACTCGACACGGTGACAAATGCATTTATCGAATTAAAATTATTTTCTAAATAATCTAATGACACAAATTGTGTATGTCATTATATTATATATATATATTCTATATCGAATTATGATGAAATTTCATACAAATTTCGTTATATGCACGTATTTATTCGAACAGAGGGATGATAATTGTTCGAATTTCTTGTTAGATAATTAAGAGTCAAAGTTAGTTCATATTCATTTTGTTTTTGATAGAATATATAGAATACTTTAGATTAATAATATAATATAATATAATAATAATAATTACTTGAACTTGGTCTAAAACAAGACCAGCTCCTATGGTGCCACCTCCAGCGATGAAGAATGGTATAGAAATTTGTATGAGCGTGTTGTACCATCTCTCGCATTTCTCGTTCCTTTGTTTTTTTCCACCGCCATTTTGAATTGGATCTTTAGGGTAATCAGGATCGGGGTCTGAATTAGCAACGGAAGAGATGGTCACTATGGAACATCCACTGGATAACGAACCACCACCGTTACCACCGTTAACACCACCTTCGCCACCACCACCACTGCCACCATTTGCCACTGGCATATCCTTTTTGTTCGTTTGTCCATTAGGAACTTTTAGGCCGGCTAGAATTCGACAAAATTGTCAAAAAAACGATTAATATTTTTCCAATTATTTCCTTCTTTCTTTCTTATATACTTTATATATATATATTATAATCTATAAACATTTATCTTTTTCCTAACTTTATCGAAATTCATTTCTAACGTTAAAGATTTGTTGTTGTACGTTCGAAAGTACATGATATACTGTTCCGATTTATGTACATTCGTACATACGAATCTTTGCTTTTATAATTAAATTCGTCATTGACATTATCATTCAAAAGTTTATTATTATTATTATTATTATTATTGTTGTTATTATATTTCTTTTCTTTTTTCTTTTTTTTCAAATGTGTTTTCGGTGCAACATATTATACGAAAAATTCACGCATATACCGTTTTAAATTTTTAACGAGAATACGATAACGTCAACAATGATAACCTATCATTACTGTTTTTTTTATTTTATGTTTTTTTTCTTTTTTTTTTTTTTCTTTTCTTACTCGTCGCGGATAAATATAGCACACGAAATATTTTTATTGCCAGTAACAAGGAAACAACAATAATTATTTATGGCTTCGATTAGAAATGTTCTTTTTTTTTTAACTTATTTTTTCTTTTTTTTCTTTTTTTTTTTTTTCTTTTTTTTCTTCAAGAGAAACGAAACGTGAATTTTTGTGTACTTACCTACAACCTTTTTCAATACCACAGGTTCCGTTTTCATTTTATCCCCGTTGAATGTCTTCTTCTCATCGAATTTGTCAATCTTCTCACATTCCAACGTGTAATTGTCATGACCATTGTTGGGTGACATCGTTACACGTGGAATAAAGAAAGTTTCGTCCATAATCCTAACTACTGTACTTCTGCTTTCATTGCACTTCTCTGGATCATTTATTTGATTATTGCTGCTCACCAAGGATGTTTCAGTCTCCAAGACCGGCAAACCGACCATGCCTGCGTTTCGTTTTGCGTACATTTTTATTTATTAATGAATGAATTTCTTTCGGGGGATGATTATTGAAAAAAAAGCGTCGCAATCAAAGTTGATTCACTAGTTTTTTTGTTTTCCTCGTTGGAAAAATGGAAAATTAATCCAAGTTCTTTTTGGATTGAACACAGTTACATTTCACAAGGAGTAAAACAACAAGAACAAGAACAACAAACAAAAAAGCACGTTTATAAACTATTAGAATATTTCAATATTCAACGTACGATTTTGTTAATAATATTCGAACACTTTGAAGACACGATAAAAAAGCACGTTTATTTAAACTATCAGAATATTTCAATATTCAACGCACGATTTTGTTAATAATATTCGAACACTTCTAAGACACAAATTTTCTTCCAAAACTATCCGATCACCGAACTTCCGACCATCCGAATCCTTCGAAAACCTTTTCGAAAATGAAACTACTCTCTCCCGGGCTCAAGCTTGTTGACTACGTTCGAATAGATTCAATGCCAGGTAACTTTTATTTTCTAACATTCCAAAGTCCTAAGAAAATGTGTTTAGACTTTCTCTTTTTATTTTGTTCCAAGTCCATTGTTACCGTTTACATTATTTTATTTATTCGCCCTTTGAACCTATGGTTTCCCTTCCTCTACGGAATATCCCTTTTATTTAAGCTCCTCCCTACGATATAAACTTTCGAATCTGCCGTCCCACGAATTTCTTTTTTCTTTATTCTTATTCACTTTTATTTATAACAATTCGCGATAAAAAAATTTGAAATTATTAACTGTGACTCGAGTTATATAAAAAAAATTGAATATTGAAATAATCATTGTTTTAATAATACGTTATATTTTTATTTTTTATTATTTTATTATTAAATCATTATATATTTTATTAAAAATTCAATATTGAAATAATCATTGTTTTAATAAAACGTTATATTTTTATTTTTTATTATTTTATTATTATATCATTATATATTTTATTAAAAATTGAATATTGAAATAATCATTGTTTTAATAAAACGTTATATTTTCATTTTTTATTATTTTATTATTATATCATTATTATTTTGTATTATTTATTATTGAAACTTACCGAATTCGGTGCTGACGTATTGTAAGATAGTTCCTTATCCCAAAATCGCGAATTTCAGGATCAACCTGAGACAATTTAACGTCGGCTCTGCCCAGTTCCGTCAGCCTTAATCTAGAGTATCTAACGTGAGTAGAAGGTAACAAAAAAAAGTGTCAAGAACATGTTAAGATATATCGCAATTCGATTTTTTCGAGATAAAGAAACACGGGAAACGTAGTTACATTGAACGATGTTAAATTATATCATTTATGTTAGAATATAAATCAAATTAATTGTTTACTATAAAGTATTTATATCTTTCTCTATTTTTTTATTTTTATTTTGCCCAATTGTCAATTAAATACTTTCATCAATGACAAAAGATTCGGCCCCCGAAAAATTTCGACAAAAATTTCATTACCCGAATGAATCGTGATATTAACAAATCAAAATCAATATATAAAAATGTTGATCGCGAAAGATCATCTTTCGATAAATTTAAATCCAATTATAGTATCAAGTACACATACACGCGTACACACGCACAGACACACGGATACACGTAAACATGTGTTCAAATATAAAACGTTAGACAGTAGTCGGTGTTATTACTTAAGACGGATATTAAAATTAAGCTTCGGTAATTGATAACGCGTTGCACGATAAGCAACGCGATCGTGTTTGAATTTATTTTTTTCATCATTTTTTTTATTTGTCCTCTTTTTATTCTTCTTAATTTCAATGTCGTTGCACCGCGGTTTATTAAAAGGGGGCCTTTAAGAATACACGAAATAAAAAGAAAAAAAGTAAACGACGAGGATCTTATAAAATAATTAACGTTTGCGAAATATTATACGTCCTTTGAATCAGCATATCAGTCTAATCGCAACACGAGGAACTTTAATCTCGAGTTACATTTAATCTCATTGCACGTGGCGTTAACAAGCGACTGACGTGCAAGCGCACGCGAATCCGCGAACAAAAAAAAAGGGGAAAAAGAAGAAAAAGGAAGAAAATGTCTCGTACACGCGCACGCACACACACACACATACACGCGCGCACGCACGCACACACCTGTAGATAGATCGTTTGGAAGATTAGAAAATTCGTTTAGAATAATTTACGAAGATGATTCTCATTTTTTTTCGTTTTTAATTGCGGTGCAAACTAATTTTGCGCGTAACCGATTGATCGATTGGCCGATCGATTTTTTTTTTTATACTTTTTTTTTGGGTGGGGTGGGGGGTAGGCAAATTAATTGATTTATTTCAGATAGATTTTGTATGCGTCCATTGTTTATCGCGTGAACGAATGTTTTATTTTTTTTTTTTTATTTTAGAGATAAAGAAGGGAACAAAAGAATTGTTGTTTTTTTGTTTCTTCTTGTTACTTTTATCGAAAGTAAAAAACGAAAATAAAATATAATAAACGAATTTTATTTTTTATCGGACGTATGGACGATTGCACGAATCGAACTTTAGCATTCTACCCATCATCCGGTTTTGATAATAATATTAGATTAATATCTCAACACTATAGTGTGTAAGAATCTCATTGGGAATGATTATTTAAGTAGGCAACTTCAATAATAATAAATCAGATTATCGGATAGATCTCGAGAAAGAGTCACGAAACTGATAAGAAGTTATTGATATCTATAGAAGGAATTTCTTACGTGTGATCGATAGATAATAATTCTTCAAGTTGATAGGCGAATGAAAGAGAGAACAAAAATTCGTTTGAAGGGAAAATAAAAAAACAAAATAAAAAAAAAAAAATAAAACAAAAAAAAAAACATACGACGCAAATGTGTACGAACGTATTTATTTAAAAAAAAAAAAGAAAATAAAACGCTCGATGTACTCGTCGTCATCGTCGTCGGAGGTAAATAAAAAAACCACGAAAAGAAAAAAAAAAGAAAAAGAAGAAAAAAAAATGCATAATACGTATAATAAACGTAAAAAGATAAGGAAAAAGAAAAAAAAAAAAGAAAAAAAAAAAGAAAAAACATTAGGCAGTTTAACTTACGTAATAATTACATATCGTTGAATTAGCGCCAGCGTGTCGATTTTTTTCGATGTTAGATCTATCGTGTCTCGATTACGATCAACAACGATGATCCACCACCTAACAACGGGTGGTTGTTGCTCGTGACAATCACCTTTCAACGAAACTTCCAATATTCCAACGTACTTCAGCTTATTAATACGATTTAATTTAATGATGATCGTACAACCGTTGTTATTAATAAAAACTTTGACATTTAATGAAAACAAACAAAACCACGAATATTCCAGCTTTGAATTGGAATTAAATAGAAACAAACGAGACGACGACTTTTTGATTTTTTTAAATCGAAGATTTATCTATCTTTGACTATTTCTTCTTCTTCTTCTTATTATTATTTTTAATTTCTTTTTTTTTTTTTTTTTTTTTTTCTTTTTTTTAATTGATGATGCAGCCAAGACTATGTGAACCGTGTTCCGCACGCGGTCGTGCTTGACTGATAAATGAACTGTTAAGCTTAGCCGTACGACGTCGTCGTTTACTTGTATACTACATGACACGTATAAACACACACACACGCACACATACGTTGAATTAAAACTCTGCCGTCACATCTTATGTTAGAGGAAAGCACGTGTGATACAATATTTTGACCGTCACGATCAAATCCCGGTTGTCTATTTGAGAACATAGTAGTGGTAGTAATAATAATTATATTTACTATTACTGTTATCAATGTTACTATCGTTAATAATCTCATTGTCATTGGTAGTGGTGGTGGTGGTGGTGGTGGTGTGATGGTGGTGGTAGTTGTAGTGGGAAGGGGGTGGGATTAAACAAATCGTAGATTCGTCTTTTTTTATAAGAGTATCCATACACATTTTATATGCACTTTCGTTGCAGTGTTGTGATGTTGGCATTGCTATTGTTAAGTGTTGAGATGTCAGTATCATTGGTGGACTTCTTAGTGGTTGCAATAAATAATAATTGAAATTATTTGTTTATAGGTTTAGTTATTCCAAATCAATGTATTTATTATTATATCATAATAAATTTATTCTAAAACGTATATATATTATATATTATTATTATTATATTATATATTATATATAATTTATTATTATATCATAATAAATTTATTCTAAAACATATATATATATATATATTATATATTATTATTATTATATTATATATTATATATAATATATTATTATAAAATAAGATTTTATTTCAATTATTATTGAAAAAAATATATTATTAAAGTAAATATAAATCGCTTATAATATATCGATTTAATAGGTAGGAAATGTTTTCTACGTTTTATCGTCGGTAAGAATTAAAACATCGAATGAAATTATATCCCTACTTTGTTGCAACTTACTGTTCGTCATCTAACATAAGTCATTGTCATCGTCATTCTTCAATTTCCCTCTCCATTTAGAAACTCTAACCCCTCCCTCCCCACCCCCCCTTTCTTATACTTTGTTAACATACATACTCTCTCATGCCCATTGACCCGTACTATTCCGCGTTCCGGGTCAAATGATCGACATTAAACAAACTCATTTCTTTTCTTTTGTTTCTTCTTATTCTTCTCTCTCTCTCTCTCTGTCAACCCTTATTCCTTTCCCCCCCCCCCACTTCTCAAACTTCCTTGACTCTCGATGGAATCTTTTAAACGTTCGAAGAGATACTTACAATCTTCTTCTTCTTCTTCTTCTTCTACAACGTGACCTTCCAATTATTCACATATAGCAAATGTTTGTACGTGTATGCGTGTGACGATTTATAAACGATCTTATTTATTCTTTGCCAATTGCAGATCGATACTACAATTCGATCATGTTCTAGAAATAATATTGCATTTCTCAATATTTTAATTCAATGTATTTGTGTTGTGTATTCATTCGAGAACGTATGAATAAATAAAATCAATTATTTATGATGAATTATATTATATTTGTATGTATGTAATAATATTCTTGCTTTGATATTATATAATTCAAATAATAGGAATTGTTATGTTATAAATAAATAATGAATTTATTAAATAGGAATTAATTGTTACATCTAATTTTTATTTTACGATAATTGCAGATTAATGATTTTATAAAACACATGTATTTTTTAATTTTCTTTTTTTTTTTTTTATAAGAATAATTTGTATTAGAACGTAAATTTATCTCAAGACAAAATTTCGTTGAAATTTTGAATATTTACACATATACCCAAATTTTCATGGCTTTAATTATAAGATTTGTTTTCGTTTCTATTTCGGTGTTTCGTCATCGTTATATTATTATCAAATAATTATTAAAAGATTTGGATATTTGTTTTGTGTAAAAAAAGGTAAATAGATGATACTATGCAATCATGAATTCTTAGATTTTCTTAAGTGCTTACGTCTTATCGGATTTAATTCTAACGAATAGTAATATCTTTATGGGATTAGAGAAAGCATTAGTAGATAGATAATAATCTTGAAAATTTCAAAAATTCACGTGATAACGAAACATGTGTAATATCTTAATGTTAATAGTAATATTATCTATCGTTAGGAAACAAAATGTTAGAATATATTATATGTATAACATTGAACACACACACACACACACACATACACTATTAATATGATCGTACAAAATTTCGTAAAACTTATTTTTAATGATCGTATTTTTACGCATGCGATAAAATTGAGAATAATTCTTAAAATGTTTGATATATTATAAAATCGTTTTTTATCATTTGATTTATTTATTTATTTGTTAATCTCATTGTCGAGTTTACATGAACACGTTTTATATTTTACCCTGAATAATTTGTAATTTATCAACAATTCGTATGGTTTATAAAGGTTTGCTTGCTTGTCAGATTTTGCTTTTATTATTTGCTTGTACGCAGCTCAATTTTATTTATTTTTTTTTACAATTAACTTGCAAACAGTTCACATTGTTTTCCTTTTCTTTTTTATTCTGTTTCTTTCTCTTTTGTTTCTTAAATTACCGTAGTGTACGTGAAGTCCAGAAATAAATAAAAAATAAAAAAAAGAAATTAATCTCGCGTGAATGTAAAATACGAATTACGATCTTATTACAACACATTTTTTTCTTTCCTTTTTTTTACAGCCTACGATTATTTTTTTGAGAAGAGATAAAATTTCGAAATCATTTATAAACAAAAATGTGATCTCGAAGATACGAGATGGATTTGCATAAATATTCGTGTCATCAAATAATTACGTTTATGTAAACTTAATATAAACTAATTGTAAAATAAATGTTAAGTAAATTTAACATACAAATATTTTTTCGTCGCGTCGAGTTTGATGTAATTATTCTAATTACATAGTTCAAAGTATG
>NW_025112997.1:1724053-1725702 GCF_010416935.1 Polistes fuscatus | reverse complement strand
CTAGAGTATTTTACAGAGTCGTAAGTAAGACGAATATCACTGATAACGGAGAATCTATTTTTCATCTCTCTCTCTCTAACTCTCTTTTTAATTTTTTCTCTTTTTTTCTTTCGTTTTCTCTCTTACAGAAACAACATTTACAAGTCTTGACGATAACGAATACGTTATAATATTGCTTACCAAGTTTTATAAATCCTTTTTTTATAACTCGCAATATTATTATTATGATTTTATTTTAATTAAATGAATTACATTATTAGTAATATGATTTAATATTAATTTATCTTCCATTTTTTTTTGAAAACACTTTAAAAATCATTTTTATTTTGAAAAGAAATTGAGTTTAGATTAATTTTGATTTAATATAAACACGAATTTATATGTTAAGGAATATTTGTAAAGATTATCGTTTAACAAATGTAAAGGGAACGCGTGCGGACCCCATTAATCTTGTAAAAGGGAACACTTTTTCACTGAAAAGATAAGATTAACAAATATTATCTGAACAACTCATAAAAATTTTCCAATACTTGGAAATCCATTGAAACGTAAACGTTTCAATATTTATAAATACGAATAAATAGACTGAAATAATTTTCAAACATGACTATTAATGTTTTTTTCGGATATAATCGAAAGATAAAATTAAACTGGCGATAGTGAAAATGCTATTCGTTGTTGAGTCATTTATTACTTCAAAACAAATTTAATCGTAACTATTAAAAGGTAATCAAGAATTTGTCGAGGAAAATATAAATTTCATTTCTATTTATAATTTTCTATTAAATGAGAAGAGAGGATTTAATCGTCAAGAAATTTCTCGTAGAAACGATATCAAACGAATACAAATTACGTACCGAGTAATCGTTCATTAACTGAAGATAAGAGACTAATTTTAAAAGGGATCAATTGTACGAAATTGTTTGCGAAACATTTATGAAAGAGAATGAATAATTTCAAGTTTAAGATTTATCTAGAAAATCGAGGACAATCGAATAAATTTCATTGTGTGAAATTTAATTAATAATTTATAATAAACTGATAAATTAATAAATAAAAACAATTATTTAATACATTTTCTTTTTTTCACGAATTTTTAATCATTAATATCTTGTTAAAAATCAAACCTGTGTGATATTTTCAATATGAAACGATAGAATTCATTCATCAATCAATAAATGAATCAATTTAATTTAATTAATTAATCGATTCGAAATCGCAGAGTAGATATTTCCGATAAATCGATATATTTTATCGATAAATAAAAATTAGATCAACGATATCCGATAGAAACGTGTTATTAATAATAATTTTACGTACTTACCCGTGTAAAGATTGATTTTTAACGTATAGATGTGGATTTATTGCAAATTTGTATTACTATTCCTTTTTTTTCGATGATGAAAAAGTAGTTGTTGTTGTTGTTGTTTTAATTATCATATCAGGAAAAATGCATAAGAATATATTTATACGAACATTATGCGATTGCGTAATCGTTTGCGGATCAAGAAAATAAAAAAAAGGAATCGTTCGGAAAATAAAGTAAAACGTGCGTTTCTCAGTATTAGATTTTCTTTCCTGTATGAATCAATAAAGAAACCTAATGAGTATTATTAAGACTAATTAATAACAATTAATTACATACCTTA
>NW_025112997.1:1707056-1709056 GCF_010416935.1 Polistes fuscatus | reverse complement strand
AATTATACAAAATGTCTGATTGATTCGTGTATAGAAAAAATTAATATAGAATTTTAAATAAATGAAATTCATCGTGAATATTCGATTACATTGTTAATAATAAATAATTTTGAAAGAAATCAAATTATCATCAGATATATTTATGTATTTTAATATATTAATATACGTTCACGTGTGTGTGTGTGTGTATCCATATTTCTAATAATTTGAAATTATATAAAATGTCTGATAGATTCGCGTATAGAAAAAAATAATATAGAATTTTAAATAAATGAAATTCATCTTGAATATTCGATTACATTGTTAATAATAAATAATTTTGAAAGAAATCAAATTGTCATCAGATATATTCATGTATTTTAATATATTAATATACGTTCACGTGTATGTGTATCCATATTTTTAATAATTTGAAAATAAACAAAATTTCTGATAGATTCGCGTAAAGAAAAAAGGAAGTATAACTTCAAAAAAATAATATAGAATTTTAAAAATAAATTAAATTCATCGTGAATATTCGATTATACGTATACGTTGTTAATTAATCATAAATAATTGTCATCAAATATATTTGTGTATTTCAACATATTAATATAATTAGAAAAAATATATCAGTAGAGATGATAGAATAAAAATAAATATGAAAAGCATGGGATAAATGTAAGAGTTTTGAAAGTTTTATGTAGGCGTAGGATCGAAAAGCGGAAATGCATGATGCATGTTTGTTCATCGAAGGGACAGGGAAGGTAAAACGTATAAAGACCGGTGCAAGAAATGTATTTCCAAACGTAAACCTAAGGTAAGGTTAGACAGAACAACACGATTGTGTGTTTGTGTACACGTGTGTGTATGTGTGTGTGTGTGTTAGCTAGGCTGTTTCTCTACTTTCCTGTGCTGTGGCCGATTATCGTGTGGTCACTTCGAAAGAGAACAGCTGTCCCTTAGAACCTTTCGATCGAACATTATAGAACCTCGTTGCTCTCCTTGTTATAATACTAACAGGAAAAAGAAATTCGAAAAACTTTACCTCGGAATATATATCTGATTGTAAAAAATTCAATTAAACTAATTATTTCGTCGAATTACATTTTATTCTGATTATTTTTCATTTTTTTTGATTATTTTTGATTATTTTTGATTATATTTGATTGATGTTTGACGTATTGTTTCACGTTACTTTCTTCTTCCGGCGTGTATTTTTCTTTATTGTCATTGTTTTTCTTTTTACTATTTCTTTTTATTAAAAAAATGTTTTATTCTCAATCATTAACGCGCTGAATATTTCCATAATTTTCTTCCTCTCGTATATTGTATTCCTTTTATTCGGAAAAATTGTTAGTTTATAAAGTGTTAAATGCGTTTAGAAGAATGAAAAATCGGCCAATAGGGGAATAGAATTTTGTATCGTTTCTTTCGAAGATTTAGAAAATTAGATATTTTATTGTATTATTTTTTCTTTTTTTCTTCTATGGATAGAAATCAAAACATTTCTTTTCTTTTCTTTCATTCTTACATTCTCTTTCTTTTCCGTTTCTTTTTTTTTTATTTAACATCGTCACGATTTTATAATAATACAGAAGAATTTATCTATTTTACGGTGTTATAAATGATTCCTCCAAATTTCAATCCTTGCCATTAATTTCATTTATTTTTCTTTCTTTCTTTCTTCGTGTCTTTCAATTTGTTTTCTCAAGCGCAACAAGGCACGGAGTTTTGTAAAAAGAAAAACTTATTATTCTTATAATTTGAATGAATAGAAAAAGTATCCTTTTCATTCTTTCGTTCTAAAATTTATTTTCTATTCTTTCCCTTTTAAAATATCCAATATATTATAATTTGTTTTATAAAGAACTGTTTTTAGAGAATTTTCTTTGGTATTTAAAAGACTAGAAGAAGAGTACTATGGTAAGTAAAGGGCCATGGGATTTACAAAATTTCTCTGTTGTACCCCATGCAATGTGTGTTTCTCGGTAAACGTTTATGGGATTCATTAGATAAAT
>NW_025112997.1:1700739-1703987 GCF_010416935.1 Polistes fuscatus | reverse complement strand
CGCATAGACGCAGATATTAAAATATTTGCATCATATTTTTCTTCCTATTTCACGTTTATATAGATCGAGGAAAGAAAAAGATGTCGTATTAAAAATAGGAAGCAAAAAATTGGTCATTGTAAATTAGTCGTCAGTTAGTTGTCCTTAAAATATGTTATACTTTTCCTTTTGTTTCTTTTGTTTTTTTGTTTTTTCTTTAAGCAGGCGTCAGAGTGAAGGATGCGGTTAGCGCACTGCTAATTCGCGATTTAACAGGTAAATAAACGAGAGCCGGTGTAAATCGTTTTTCCGAATTGGAATCGTCACTGTTAACCGATGACGGATCCTGTTGTTCATCGATCAGGAATGGTTGCATTATAGTTTTCTCAATATTTACATTAGCATCTTGAGGCATTGCATAACAAGCTGGTACTTTGTGTCTGTTGGCAATATCCTTTAAGGTTTTACTAAGTTCAGCTATTACGCTGTCAGTTGGATCACCGATAGCCGTGTGATCCTTTTTAACGTGCCTTCTAATCCTGTTTACATTGGTCGTTGCATAACCGCACTGAGCGCATTTGAATGTTCCGTGCGGGGTCACTTGGACCGGGTTGTTGTCCTCTTGAACTTTCAGATTATTTCTCACTTGTTGTTGTTCCGATTGGATTTGGATTGTTGGTTGATTGATTTGCGTTTGATTGATCACACTACTGTCCTCTTTAGTTTCTTCCAATTTGGTATTATTTTTCGGTTCTAAATGTATACCAAGCTTTTCTTGATCAACGTTAGGTGTTTGAAGTATCGGAGGAGGTGTTTGAAATTGCGTCAGCAATGCCGAAAATTGATGTCTCGTTAACAAATGTTGATGCAATTGTTCGGGCTGATGAAATCTTTGCGAACATATAGGACATTGAAGGGTATTATTACTCTCGGTCTCGATATTTTCCTGCGGATTAACGTGAGATCTTTCGTGTAGAAATAAAAATGGCAATACGGTCGTGGAAAAATTGCAATAGGAACAACGATAACTTTTCAATTGTTGATCGTCCGAAGAAGAGCCCAATAAATTCGACAATACTTGATTTCCCAAACCGGTTAAATCGGTCGGTTTGTTTTGTTGAGTCAATTCAAAACCATTTGGTATTTTCAAATTGGACAATTGTGCGCTTGATTTCGACGAATTAGTAGCAGCAGCAACAGCAGCAGTAGAAGCAGAAGCACCAGCCGACCGATTGTTGCTTTTCGTTGACGTTGACGTTTGATTTTGTTGTTCCATCTCGCGCCATTTGTCGATACCATTTTTTCCATGATCGTTCAAAAGATGCGCTTTCAGCCATTTGATACTGCGAAACCTTCTACTGCAAAACGGACAAACCTCGGTAAAATATGTAAAATAACGATGACTCAGATCACCCAATTGTTCCGGTTTCAATGCAGCATCCTCGGAACTGGACGCATCGAACGATTCCTGTTTGGCCGAGGAGGAAGATGAAGTATTTTCGTTGACTATTCCATGACTGTTGTGTTTGTGTACTCTTAAGAAATATTTACTGCACAATTCCTTGTTACAAATGTTACATATTACGCCACCTATTTGCGCGCCGTTTTCTATCTGAATTCCGTGCATCTTTTGCATATGCGTTTTCATAAAATACTTGTTACACAATTCTTTATTACAAATGACGCAGTAACTCGAAGTAGGTGTCATAGACGCGATCTTTTTCTCCGATTGCGTTTGATTGTTACTATTGGGTGTCGTCAGATTGGTCGTCGAATTAATCATCGAACTAGAACTCGTAGTCGTAGGTACTTGTAACAAAGGATTTGGCAGATTAGCTTGATGTTCCTCGACGATATGCTTTTTCAAAGCTTCCTGATTAACATAATCCTTCTCGCACAAGGTACAAAATGCTGTTACGTTCGTACTACTCGGTGATTTTTCTTGACCAGGTGAAAGCGGATTATCCGACACGTTACCGTGTTCGGTAGCCATGTGAATTCTTAATGCGGATCTCGACTCGCATTCTTTTCCACAAATGTTACAGGATTGTAACACCTTACCGATAACCGATTGATCCAAACCATTCAATTGTAGGATCATCGTTTGAAGTTTTTGAAGATCCTCGGAAATGGAATCCGTGCGTTGATCCTGCGACGTGTCCTGATCGAATTCTTGCCTGGGCGAGTGTTCTTCGCCGTTGTTCTCGTGCATCTTCCTGCAATGAGCTTGATAAAGTCCGATAGTTTGGAATCGTATTCCGCAAGGTTTGCACTCGTAATCGTCGTTCGTACGATCGTTGGATTCGGATCCGTTTCCAGATTCGGTTACGATTAAATTTAATGGGCTAGTTTGTACCTGGTGCCAGGTCAAGGCTGCCGCCGGATTGCTGGGTGACTTTTCGTTGTCTTGTATAACGATACCGTGTCGTTTCATTTTGTGGGTACGCAAGAAATACTTGTTGCAATATTCCTTGCAACATATTTCGCAGAAAGCGTCGGGATTGATGACACCCAGACGACGAAGACGATCGGCGTTGAATCCAGAATCGCGTGCCTGTTGGATCGATTGGGGGGACAGGTGTCTCGGTGCTGGCATGAACGTCGTTTCTTCTTGTTCCATGCCGAAGTCTTGTTTGAAAAGTGTCTCGATACCACCAGGACTGCTACGCGGTGTCTCCCTGTCGTCTTCGCTTTGAGAAGCAGGTAAAGATTGATCGGTGTGTTCGATCGATTCGTTGTTGTGCATCTTTTGCTTGTGCTTCCTAACGGATTCCTCGTTTTTAAAACGTTTTTGACAAATTTCGCACGGTACGCTTGGCATCGGCGGAGTGGCAGGTGGTTCCAATTTAATTGTGTTGCTTGAATATCCACCACCAGCACCAACACTAGCACCACCACCACCACCACCGGTTTGAAATAATTGCGTAGGAACATTGTTGGCACTTTCATTCGGATTCGGTCCAGGTGAATCCACGTAAATACCGTGCTTGTTAGCCTTGTGCGTTTTTAAGAAATACTTATTACAAAATTCTTTGTTACACAGATCGCAATAAGCCTCGGGATTGAAGATCCTAACCGGGGCAGGAGCTATCGACGTTCTTGGAATATGCGTGGGATCGGTCAATGGAAATGTTGACAGAGGAAGGTACGATGCCAGGGCACCTGGAAATCCCGATAATGCTTGCAAATGATGATTACCCATTGTCAATTGATTCGACGGTCCTGGCCAAGGTTCCTCGCTTTGCGATTGCATCTGCGTTTGCGATTGC
>NW_025112997.1:1698701-1700252 GCF_010416935.1 Polistes fuscatus | reverse complement strand
CCTCCCTATCATCGTCATCCTCCTCTACCACCTCCCTTCCTTCTACTTCCCCCTCGAGTTCTCCCTCCTCGTCCACCTCCTCCTCGTCATCATCCTCGTTCGATTCATCTTGCAGACCGCTCATCAAGGACGAGGAAAATCTTACCGGTGTCGTTTGCTTTCGTCTCTTCTTCGGCCCAGCGAAATCAGCGTCTCCGTGAAGACGAAGACCCTTCTTCCTCAAATCTCGTTCATTCGAACTGGAACCTCCGCCGTCGCTGTCTACCTCGGTGAGATCCGATATCGTCGTTGTCGTCTCCTGTGCCATGCTAGACGACATCGTGTTTGACTCCTCTTCTCTCTCTTTCTTCCCAAAGAGTCCTCCTCTCCTCCACCCCGCCGCTAACTCTCCTCCACCCTCCTTCCACGTCAGATCTTCTCCCTCTGCAGACAAGGTTAAACTCGTGTTACTTTTTTTATCGTTACAACATTTTTATCATACCTTTTATTTCCTAATTTTTTTTTTTTTTTATATTTCTTTTTCTTAGGATATTCTCTTGTATCGGTTGTTAATCATTGGGATGCTGTTGTTTTATTTGTCAAAGGTTTTCAGGGATGGATATTTTTTCGAATAACTGAGGAATGTGATCATTTGAACTGTTAATCAATGAAATATTTGATATAGTGATAATTAATTATTTATTACAATATGATTTATAAACAATTATATCATTTCTTCATAGATTTTGCATTTTACGGTATATAATTAAATATTATCGCATGAATTCATTGATTTATATACTCAATCAAACAAATCGTAATACTGTCAATATGAAATTTTGTAAAATACCCTTAACACACACTTCTTTGTCTTCTATCTTAATTTCAATATAATCATCATACTTATGCTATCTAACATAATTAAATGATAAATATTAAAAATATTCATAAACGACAAAAAGAAATTAGATTAGAATTTAGAAAAAAATTTAATCATCTTGGATAGATGAGACGAAAAAAAAAACGATATTAATTTCAAACAATATTAAACGATTTTATTCTCAAAAGGATAAGGGATTTAATAAGAAAGAGGGTGGTGGTGGGGGGGGAGTGAGTGGTATATATAAGATAGGATAGAACTAACGAGTATTTCGTAGTTCCATGAAGGGTGAGAAAGGAAGAAGAAATTTGGCGAAAGAGACGTGCGCGAACAGTACGCCCTTTTCGTTCGATGGACATGCGGTTGAAAAAGGGAGACGTTTTCGGGGGTGAGCACATGACTCATATATACACATATATACATATACACATAGATATATAGATATATATATCTACGCCCACCCCTTAGATATTTTCTAGGGACGAATTCGGAGGATTGTACGAATATGCATTTCAGAACCTTGGTAATTACTAATTCAGAACGAGGAGCCAGTATTACTGACTGCCTCTTTTGTGTCTTTTGCTATAGTTTGATCCGAGTGCATTGACCTCTTCTTACGTACAATAGAAAAACCATGCTTCTACTACCAATATATATATGTATATATGATTTATATGTATAATAAATGTTCT
>NW_025112997.1:1685887-1693306 GCF_010416935.1 Polistes fuscatus | reverse complement strand
ATGTCACGAATAAAAAGTGTTACGTGAAATTATTTTCACAGCTGTTCTGCACTAACTTTGTCTCTAATGCATGCATGCATGCATACATGTGTGAGTGTGGTGTACGAGTGCAACTAAATGTGACGATCGAAACTAAATAATCATAACTATTCGTTGTATTAGTATGATTTAGACAGACCCGTGTCTTTCTCACGATTATGAATTATATACTTGTATGTATCATGATTCAGATAAATTTGTTGTTGTTATATATTTTTTGTGTTCTGTGTCTTTTATTTGTGGTATTATTCATATATATATATACGTATTATTTAACATAAGTGAGAATTGTTTATAAATTTTGTAACATCGTTAACGATTATTATTATTTATTTATTTATTTTATCGATGACTATATTTTATATATCATATTTTGATTTTTTCAAGGAAGTAATTTTTGTATGTTAAAGAAAAAAAATAAAAGAAGATCATGATTGGTTAGGTTTTGAATGATTTTATCGCGATATTTGTACATTAATTTTTCATCTCGAAAATGTTTTAATTTATATGGAATAATAAAATACATAAAAGATATAAAAAATAATCTGATAAAATATATAAAAAAATGAACATTTATTAAAAAAAAAAAAAAAAGAAGAAAAATTGGAAGAACGAACTTTAGGCCAATGAAATAATTTTTATTCCTAAAGTAATATAAAAACAAACGCGAAAGGAAGAAAACAAAAGTGTAAAACGAAATTTTGTCGGGGTCGTAGGAAAAGTCGAAATTGAGGAGGAGAAGAAGAACGGGCCGGTTAAAATAAATCTATGTTTGTACGTGTACGTTTACGTGCGTGTGTTTCTATTGGATAGAAAGGAAAAAAAAAGTATGGTTGTATTGGTGCGTGGGAGTGAGTGCGTTTATGTGTGATTTCAGTAGAGGCCTATTGATCGAGCAGCGAACTTCGGTGGTCCGCACACGCGCATAAGTCTTCTCGTAAACAAGACAAATATCATCGCAATAGCAACAGCAGCAGAAGCAGAAGCAGCAGCAGCAGAAGAAGAAGAAGAAGAAGAAACAGCAGAAACAGAAATCAGAAAAAATCCATCCACCTATCCCGAGTCGTTTTGTTTTCTTCCCTTTCCCCCATTCCCCACACCCCACCCCTCCACAAAAAAATTAAGAAAAAAAAATGCACCTCCACACTCGTAGAAATTTTCAATTTGTATTTTTTCGTCTATGATAATTTACTTTACGTTAATTTAATATTTTTTTTTTTTTATGAAAATGGATATCAAATGGAAATTTAAAATTAGATATTAAGATCGGAATTAACAGGAATTTATCACAAATACGTAATCGGTAATTTTATATATTTTACAATGTTTCTTTTTGTATTTTACAATTTTTTTTATTTTATGAAAATAGATATCAAATGAAAATTTAAAATTAGATATTAAGATTGGAATTAAAACAGGAAATTATCACAAATACGTAATCGGTAATTTTATATATTTTAAAATGTATACGAAGAATTGAATTAAATATATATAGTTTTAATTGTATTGTTTAATTATATATCATTTTGAAAAATAATTCTAGTATTATTTTTAACGAACGAAATTTGATTTAATTGAGAACGAAATTGCTTATACGTTAAAACACATTTCTTTCGGCTCGATAAAATCCCATTGATTAAACAATTGTAATATTATTAATATTTTAATTTCATATCTATAAAATATTACAATTTGTAAAACTGAGAGAGTAGACATTTTTATATTAACTTTAATTTAAAAAAATAAAAATATAAATTCTCATTGAACAAAAACAAGAAAATATTCGATACCACGTGATATATAATAATAATAATAATAATAATAATAATATCCTAATAATAATACTAATATAAAAAGGAAAGATTTGACGCGTTAGCTGAACTATTATTCGCATAAAATAATCAACATTGGAAAGGATGATACGATAAAACATTACAAATATACAGTTTAAACGTATTGCAACAGTATCTGCATGTGATCTGAACAATCGGAAACAAAGTGGGGATCACGAGAGTGTATGAAAGTGAATAAAGGAAAGGAATGGAAGGAAAAGGTTGGTCGAAAGGTTGGATCTGCGCAATGCGTGTCGTCAGATGAACCACGTGGAGTATTCGCATGCAAAAGACGTAGGAGTAAACGTGAGTGTAAGGGAGTTTTAGTCGACCCTCAAATGGCTAACAGTACGGTATTGTATCGTTTCGTTCTTATCCTCAAAAGGGACGAGATCACCCGGTTCTGAGAAGAAGAAAAAAAAATACAAAAAATAAAAAGCAAAAACAATAGGTGTTAAATTGAAAACTCGTAAGCACATTTATCGATCTCAGTTTGGAATATTTGACTGAATCGTTCATTCGGTTCTCGGTCATCTAGTGAAACATTTGCAACAATATACTCATCGAAGAATATTTTTAAGAAGCATAAGAAGAAGAAGAAGAGAAGAAGTAACGTGGAAAACTGACGTAAATTAATATTTGTTAATTCATTAATTGTCAATTCAATTCTCATACGATTTCAGTTAAAACGTTGGACAATTGATTAACCAACGGGTTGGTTACGATAATTATTTGTATTATTTGAAAAAGGGTTAAGAAGTATTTTTTTTTCTCGACACAAGAAGAAGAAGAAGAAGAAGAAGAAGTAACGTGGAAAACGGACGTAAATTAATATTTGTTAATTCATTAATGTCAATTCAATTCTCGTACGATTTCAGTGTAAACGTTGGACAATTGATTAACCAACGGGTTGGTTACGATAATTATTTGTATTATTTGAAAAAGGGTTAAGAAGTATTTTTTTTTCTCGATACAAGAAGAAGAAGTTTCGTTTGTTCTATGATAAAGTAAATGTCAAAGAGAAAATAAAAGTAAAACAGAGATAATGGGACTTACCGTGATCACGATCAGCTTAGTCGAGTCCTCCACGTGAATCGGCCCAAGGCAATCGTGGTTGTTTAAGATCGACAATTCGTATGTTATTTTTCTCTTATCCATTTGTCGATCATACGAGATCAAGATCTCGTTTTTTTTATCACGATGACGACGCGAGTATCTACTCCGATGATAACGCGACGGCACTTCTTTACTTTCACTATTTCGCACTGTAGAAAAGAGACCAATACAAAAATTGAAATAATTTTTCTAGGGACCAGGAGGAGAGGTGTGGTGGGGAAGAAATATATTCGAGTGAACAAATTAAAAGAAACAAACGCAAATGGGAAGTAAGACGGAGACAGTGATAAGGAGAAGTCAAATAAATAAATAATTTGAAAAATATTCAAAAGAGAGAGAGAGATAGAAGTATACAAGTATGGTGGTACTCCCAGGTACCACCAATGAGGGTGATAAGAAAAAAAAAGGAAAAGAAAAAGGGGAAGGAAAATTACGGGGACGATGAAGAAGAAGAAGAAGAAGAAGAAGAAGAAGAAGAAGAGGAACGAACGGGACGCCTAAGGTTCGGACTACTCTATTGTTTTGACCATCGTGCCACGATGGCGGCCTACTTGAATGAGAAAGTATCCCCACATGTCCACGGCCATCCGCTAATTCCCCCATACACCCCCGCGTTGATTCAACTCCTCCGTGCACCCCTCCACTAGCTTTCACTCTCCAACCCTCCACTAGCTTTCCACGCTCCAACCCTCTTCCCTCCCTCCCTTCCTTTCCTTTTCCTCCCCTACATCTAAACCTTCTTGTTCTCCGCCACCCATTTCTCTTCTTCTTCTTTCTCGAACTCCCACCAGTCGTCCTACCGCGAAGTCACCCCTTGCGGCGTGCCGACCAACCCTCCCCCAACTCCCAACCCCCACCCCCAACTTCTACCCCAACGTAGTCTTTCAAACTCAGGGATGGATTTCTTCTTTCATTCCCCCTCCCCCCCACCCCTTACCGGGGTTCTTTTATTTTTACGATTGTATTCTTCTTGCTTTATTTCTTCTTCTTCTTCTTTTCGATACGTTCGATTGTATTTGACTATATTATATTTTGTAGTTTTTTAAATCTAATTTTTGGTACCCCCTTTTTTTTTTGTCGATCGTACGATCCTCGTTTCATCGTTTTGAACTAACGAATTAATTTTTATTTCATATCGTGTTTTATTCGAAAGGGTTGGAAAAGTGTAGGGTTCATGAAAGGCTAGATACAATCCTGAGGAAAAGTTCGTCCTTGGTCGAGGTACTTCCTCCTCCTCCTCCTCCTCCTCTTTTTAACCCTCACCGCACCTGCACGCGTGTGTTAAAAAGAAAGACCGAGTATACACACACAAACACACACACACACACACACAGAGAACAGACGGGGAATCCACGCACGCATACACACTCGTTCTCTAAACTACTATCGTTGTCTTTCTTCAACCAGGAGTCTTACGGGCCAGTTTTTTTACCCCAATTCACAGTTTCCCTTTCTATCCTGTGCTTTCTATGGTGAAAGAAAAAGATAAGAAGTAGAAGAAGAAGAAGAAGAAGAAGGTAGTGGAAAATGTAGAAGAAAAAAAGAAAAAAAGATAAGGATAGAAAAGAAAGAAAAAGTGTTCGTCGTCGTCGTCATCGAGAGGGAGAGTTTTAGAAACGGGGAATAGTAGTAGTGGGAGAGAAAAAAGTATTTTTTTTTTTCGTTTCTTTTCCTATCTTCTTTTTTTTTTTTTTAGAAAGAGAAAGGAAGAGAAAAGGAAAGTTTTACTCGATGGTAGTGGGAAGTGAGAGAGAGAAAGGAAGAAAGAAATAAAAAAAACACAGGACGAACACGTACACGTACACGTACACGTTATGAGTGTGTTGGTTTTATATAGAAATTGAGAGGGAGAGTGATAGAAAGAGAGAGAGAGAGAGAGAGAGAAACTCGTTTTAACGTTGAGATAAAGAAAGAAACACAGACGAACGAACGAACGAAAGAAGGAAAAGTGGGTGGTGGTGAAAGTGGGGGGTGGGAGCAGGGGGATTGGTCGAAGGATGAATACACAAGGGGGGTGGTACTTTTACTCTGGTCCTTGGAATTTCGTACCCCCACCATACAAATCGAATGACACCCTCTCCCTTCTTTTCTTTTACTCCCTTCCAACCCCCCCCTCATGTCAAACCCCATATACTCCCTTCTTCCTATCTTTCTTCTTCTTCTATCCGTGTCTCTCTTTCCTTTTTCTTTTTTCTTTTTTTCTTTTTTCATTTCACCCTCCTTCTCTCTTTCTCTGCTCTTCTCTCTCTCTCTTACATTAGTTCAGAATCCAACCTTGCAAACCGCCCCCCTCGCGCTGCAAATTAGTTTAGCCTCATGGACAAGTCCTAGTCGATTCCAGCCTCCTTCAGGACTTTTCTTCCTTCCTTCCTTCCTTCCTTCCTTCCTTCTTTCCTTCCTTTCTTCCTTTCTTTTCTTTTCTTTTCTTTACTTATTTATATTTTTTTATTTTTCTTCTTTTTTCTTTCTCATTTATTTTTTTTCTTTTACCCTTATTTTCTTTTCACCGATAATGACACCACCAATTTTTCGAAGAAAGATATTTAAGTTAAATTGTTGAAATGAAATATTTATATTGTTGTTTATTAATATTGCAAATGGTATTCTCGTTAAATTATTAATAATTTTTTTGTTATTTTTATCTTTCTCATTATTTTTTTTCTTCTACCCTTATTTTCTTTTCACCGGTAATGACACCACCAATTTTGCGAATAAAGATATTTAAGTTAAAATCGTTGAAATGAAATATTTTGTCCCTAGGATTATTATATTGTTGTTTATTAATATTGCAAATGGTATTCTCGTTAAATTATTAATAATTTTTTGTTATTTTTATCTTTCTCATTTATTTTTTTCTTCTACCCTTATTTTCTTTTCACCGATAATGACACCACCAATTCTGCGAAGAAAGATATTTAAGTTAAAATCGTCGAAATTAAATATTTTGTCCCTAGGATTATTATATTGTTGTTTATTAATATTGCAAATGGTATTCTCGTTAAATTATTAATAATTTTTTTGTTATTTTTATCTTTCTCATTTATTTTTTTCTTCTACCCTTATTTTCTTTTCACCGATAATGACACCACCAATTTTGCGAAGAAAGATATTTAAGTTAAAATCGTTGAAATGAAATATTTTGTCCCTAGGATATATTGTTGTTTATTAATATTGCAATGGTATTCTCGTTAAATTATTAATAATAATACGGGAATCATATTTTGGGAATACTTCTTTCTTTCTTTCTTTCTTTTTTGTTTTACAATTTAACTTATTACTTTTATTTGATGGTTTTTTTCTTCCCATAAATTTCTCATAAAATTTCCAATTATTTTTCAAGTGTTCCCTTTTTGACGAGTTAACGAGTAAATTACACGTTTAGTGTAGAAGGTTATATTAATATTTACGCTTTACAGAGTCGAAGGTTAAATTAATATTTACGCGATATCAATTATTTAATGGTAAGATTTCTAATTAGTTCAAGATCTTTCTCGATAATCTAACCCTACACCCTTTCCTCCAAATTTCTTCATTGACCGTCACGTCGAAGTAGAAGAAAAAGAAGAAGAAGAAGAAGAAGAAGAACACGCATGCCTAAAATTTTACAAAAGAAGAAAAAACCACCAATAACACGTTAGAAAATAATTGCATACCAAAATATTTTTCTTCCAACGTTTGATAATTTATTTACTAAAAACAAACAGACGAATAAACACACAAACACACACACACACAGACAAAATTGTGCTTACCTGTTTTGCGTTTTTGTTTTAGAATTTTTTTCTTCCTTTACCTTTTGATTGTTCTTATTCGATAGTTTTGTACCTGAACGTTGCATAATTTAAAGGACAAATTGGGAAAAGACTGACGGGGATCTAAAAGAGTATTAGTAACAGTATAAGTAATAGTAATAGTAATAGTAATAGTAGTAGTAGTATTGGTCAGAACTTGTAAGCGTAGGGCTAGGTAGGGCGTTCCGGTTTGCGGGCACGCACTTGTCACGCGATTCTATGCAGTATTGATAATGATAATGAAAGCGGCGGGTCTGCATCGGCTGCCATTCGTAAATTAATGGCATTATTCGAAGCACTCCGCACGGTTGGGCCCTTATGACGGATAATTTCGAACTAACCTGGTGTGCCCTTCGGAATTGATGATATTCCCTCTCTCTTTTTTTCTAACATTATTTTTATTTTTTTATTTTTTTTTTACCGGTGCTCCTTTTCCCATAACAACAACAACAATAATAACAAAATTAACAAACCGACTTAACGAATAATATGACTATTGTTTATTTATTTTCTTTTTTTTCTTATTTTTTAACTCCACCCCCGTCGTTTAGGATTAATTTTTTGGTGTTTTTTTCTTTTCCTACCCCCCGTATAATTATTTTATTCGGAAATATAATTAAATAAACGTGCTAATAAGAAAC
>NW_025112997.1:1575333-1683477 GCF_010416935.1 Polistes fuscatus | reverse complement strand
TCTCTCTCTCTCTCTCTCTCTCCTTCTCCCCCCTTCTCTCTCTCTCTCTTTGAGAGAGGAAGTTAATTGTACTTGTCGCAAGGCAACACGCATCTCCCAGAAGTTTCTTCTTTATCTTCCTTACTCGACATCTAGCTCGTTCAAAAATACGCGCATACGAACGGATCCTCTTTTTTGATTTCCTCTTTCTCTATTTCTGTCTTTCTCTCTCGCATAGATAATTTCCGAAGCTAGACTATGCGCGACAATTAACACTGACTGAGATTACGTTGACTTCTTCTTCTTCTTCTTCTTTTATCATCGTTCCTCTTTCCTCTTATGTTAATCATTGCTTGAAAGAAAAAAAAGAAAAGAAATCAAGTAATTATATTTAAAAGCCGCTAATTAGCTTTTAAGAGCAATATACACGAGATCTATCCGAGATAATGAACCCTAATTTAATTCAATAGGCGAGACGACCGAACAAATGCAGACGACAAAGTAAAACAAAGATTAACGAAGAAGATAGGTTCGTCATCCCTTTCCCCTCCCCCCACCCCACCGCCCTCTTCCCTCTCTCTCTTTCCTCTTTTCTTCCTACTGTCTTATCCATCCATCTTTCTCGTATACATTTCCGCCAAGATCTTTCGCGCTTTTGTCAAGTGGTGAACACACGAGACTAAGTAAGTATATCTACCCACACACGTACGTGTATATGTGCGTGTGTGGTCTCGTTTGTATCGTGCTCTTGAAGGAAAAGGGAAAGACAAGCAGAGACGAACGGGGGGAAAAAAAAACGAGAGAAAGATAGGAAAAGGGGTAAAAAAGTAAAAGAAAAAAAAGGAAAAAAAAAAAGAAGGAAAAATATAAAAGAGAGAAAAATTCCTCACGGTGAGAGGTTTGGTCGTCTTTCTCGGCTGGGTTGGTTCCCTCGTCGTAGAACCCTGATGCCGACGACGGTGATGACGACGACGAATATACTTCCAAGTTGAACCGAGCCAAACCAAGCCAAGCCTAACCGTCTGCTGTCGCGTGAATTAATCGAGTTAATTGTCGGCGGCTCTTTCGCGTCTAATTAGATGCGTCTCACGGTCTCACTAAGAAGTGCAAGTCAAAGAAACCCTTTCGCCCTTTACTTTACGGACAAAGGACAATTTTCGTTTCCCTGTCTACGGGCTTCATCGTAAAATCAATAAAAGAGACGGACGGACGGTTAAAAAGCACTAAAAAAATGTGTATTTGTATGTGTAAGTGTGTGTGTGTGCATGCGTGTGTGATAGAGAAAGAAAGAGAAAGGGAGAGAGAGAGAGAGAGAGAGAGAGAGAAAAATGGAAATGAACGATTATCATCGTGAAATAATTTCGACGATCTGACCGAGCCAGCTTCCTACTCATCCTCCTCTTGCACCTCCTACATTTCCTCCTCCTCCTCCTCCTCCTACTCGCGCTAGAGAGTAACTATTCATAATAATTATTACCTCGGGGTAACACAAATACGTCGGGTATTCGCACCATTCGGAAGACTGCATATTCTGCTAATTACTGAATTCCAGGACGATAATTAGCAGGATGGGTGGATACTATATCGAATGCTTTACAAGACATCAAACGATCCGCGAGGTATTATCGATATTAGAGATAATATATTATCTATAACTATTTACCGATAGTATTTAGGTCATACCTTCAAATAATCATTTAAGAATTTCTATAATACCACCGTTATCATAATACTTATCGCGAAATGATTAGTTTTCCATTTCGAGTGTTTTACCGTAAAATGAGTTAAAAGATCGTGATTTATATGGAGAGAGAGAGAGAGAGAGAGAGAGAAGAAAAGAGAAGAAAATGTGTTCTGGGTGGTGGTAGTTTTCGAAGGGTGGACGGAAACGAACGATTGAACGATAAGTTTCATCCCTCCTTTTTCAGTCTACTATAATAGTTTCTTCTTTTTTTTTTCAAGCAACTCAAAAAGACCCTTCCTTCCTTTCTTCCAGTTAAGTTTCCCCCGTCTCCCCCTCCCCACTCCCTTAAATCCTTCGCGTTATTGCACCCGCGTTTACTTTTCTCTATGCTTTTTAAGTTTCCTTTTATCCCGACAACAACGAAGTCACGCGTTCGACCTGACTTAGCAGAAGATATTTTCTTATTCCGCGACGGCTTAATAAAAAATTGGACGAACAGAGAGAGATAGATATATATATAGAGAGAGAGAGAAAGAGAAAGATTTCATGAGTCAGCTGCTGTTCATCTCGTACAGAAAAAACAAAAATAAAAATATAACAAGCTAATTTTTTTTCTTTCTCGTGGAAACAGCTATTCTCTCTCTCTCTCTCTCTCTCTCAGTCTCTGCCTGTCTGTCTTTCTGTGTCTTTCTCTTTCTCAATTTCGTTCTTTCTTTCGAAATTTTTCAATCGCATTTTTCAATGAATATATGACACGTTTCACGATATAACTTGTATGTTGTATATGCTCCTATAATGTCCTGTCACTTTATCTTCCTCTCTCTCTCTCTTTCTCTCTCTCTCTCTCTCTCTTTCTCTTACTGTTTTTCACTCTCTGAATTCTTTTCGAGCTGTGGCGAATAAGAAAATGGAAGTGAACGTTGGTAACGAGGCATGAGCGGCAACGAGGTCAGGTCCGTCTTTTGTATTATACAGAATAGCATCTCACCCGGTGGAAATTAGAAACTAGAAATGAGCGGAGTTTTGAAAGTCGTTTCAAACTTTTCTTTTTGTGTTTTTTATTTTTTTTTTTTTGCTTTCTTCGTATCTCTGAACACCCCCTCCCCCCACCACTCTTCTTCTCTCTCTCTCTCTCTCTCGCTCGTTTTAATACATATATATATACTTTTATGCTGTTTTTTCTGTTTTGTTTCGTTTAATTTCGAAGAAAGTACGACGCGTTCGTCGTGGATCCGTCGAATATCTTTCAGATGCTGGTACACGGTAATAGACCGAAGAATGAAACGAGAGAGTAACAAAAGTTTGACACTTTACCGACACAACACGAGCGTTATTAGCAATTTCATAAAGCGAATTTTATTTCTTTCTTCCAAGGAGAAGAAGAAGAACAAGAAAAGGAAAGAAAAAAAAACAAGAAGATATAAGCGGTCGAAGAAAAGAAAAAAAATGACAAGAAAAGTGGAGACACGCGAGAACTTTATTCATTTTATTTATATAAGGCTATACTACCTTGGATATAATTAATTTTTCGTTAATTTATACGTAATCAATGTTGTTGCAAGATTTAAATATTTCATTCTTTTTTCTTTTTTTTATTTTTCTTCTTTTCTCTCTTTCGAACTGTTTCGTATTTCAAAAGAATGAAATTATTAAAAAAAGAAAAAAATAAATAAATAAAAAGAAAAATTAAAAAGGTGTAATTAAAAATTTTTTATCTAAACAGTTACCGATCGATTTAGATCCGAATTAACTGACCCGTTCAATTGGCTGGCAAAGTTCGAGAGAAATCAAAAAAGAAAAAGAATGAAGAAAGAACAGAAAATCTCGAATTTCTCGCTTACACGTTGGAAGTATGGGGAGGAAGATTCGTCCGGCGGAAATTGGCATTCGAATATGACCAGGGACTCGATTATGATAGAACTCTCCTCTGCCTCTTCCTCCTCACCCTTCTCTTCCTCTTCCTCTCTCTCTCTCTCTTTCTCTCTCTCGGTTTTCTCTTTATTTTCCATTTTATATTCGATTCTCGAAGAAGCTCTCGAGTCCGGATGGATATGGGCAATTACCGTGTGACCCCGATTATTGGAATTAATGATGATGCGAACAATCGATTTTTCGGTGACCATCTCGACCAATTAATTTACTCGTTCGATCGTAGGTAACCACAAAGTCATTATTAGTCATGCAAATATTATGAAAATAATTAACACGTTTCTTTGATAATTCGTTAATAATTTTGAGTATCGTTTCATTTAGTTCGATATTTCTATACGCGAAAAAAAAATGTTAATCTTTAATCTCTCTCTCGCTCTCTCTCTCTTTCTCTTTTTTTAGTTTTACAAATGATAAATATAGTGGGGAAAAAAAAAATAGAAACGATAAACTAGTTTCTCCGTTTGTTAAAGAAAAGGAGTAGGCAATAAAAAAGAAATTTTGGCTGAGAACAAGAGTTACACTTGTCTCGTAACTTCTTCTTTTTTCCTTTCTTTTTTTATACCCCCGAGGCATTGGCCAGGGGTGTATCCAACGTTAGAAAGAAAGATAACATAGCCCCCCATTAGAGTTATGATTACAGACTAAAGATACATAATGTCCTCCTACTTGGCGTGTTTGAGTAGAAACGTAGAAACGACGAGGACGAGGACGAGGACGAGGACGAGGACGAGGATGAAAAAGAAAACGACAAGGAAGAAAAAGAAAAAAGAAGACACCGACAAATACGACGACGACTACGACGACGACGTGTTTCGCTAAAATAGAACCATACTATTCCAAAACTAGGACGATTGCCAACGCTTTTTTTCCTGGCCTTTCTCGTGTTCCCTCTTTCCTTATCCTTCATCCCTCTCCCCCACCCTTAGCTTCTCCCGGGCTCTTTTTCGTCCCAGCTGCACCAACGTCCCGTACATCTTTTTTTCTCTTTTATTCCATTTTATCTTTTACCTTTCAATTACTCCCAGCACTGTACTTACTTACTTACTTACTTACTTACTTACTTACTTACTTACTTACTTGCTTGCTTGCTTGCTTGCTTGTTTGCTTTTCTTCCTTTTTCACTTCCATCTTGAATAATCCCCGGAGGCTAAGCTATTTTATAAATCGAACCGAGCTCGGAGATCGTTACTTCGTAAATAGTATTGGCTCCTTCTTCCAACCCCCCCCCCTACAACACCCCCACAATTTAGATTTTTCCTCTCGCGAATGTGTTATTTTTTATTCCGTTTTATTTTCCTTTTTTTATTTCACATCGATAGGAGGACCGACAGCGAGATTTATTCGTTCGTAAAAATAATTAATAATTCTTCTCAATTTTCTGTGTGTGTGTGTGTGTGAATGAAGTAAAAATAATAGTGAACGAATATTCGAGAAACAAAATAAGTCTAATTTTACTGCACCGATTACGCTGGTAATAGAAATCAACAACGAATTAAAGATGATTTACGAAGCAATTCGAATGAAAATTTACTGAATTTTGTTTATAACGATTAACCATGTATCGTTTAATCATCGGATAATCATATTGTCGAAACCTGTATGATGAAAGTGGTCGCCAATGATTCCATTGTCAATGCGATTACTTGAAAATAAATTTGTAATAGGAAAAATAAAAGGAGAAAAAAATAATCAGTAACTTCCAAAATATTTAATCAAATGTTTATCATAATTTTTTGTTTACTATAGATGAATGTATTTGAGTATTCATACATTTGGAAATAATAATAAAAAAGATTTGTGAGATCATGGATAATGTAACATTATAGGTGACTAGTTTTATTCATTGAATTATTTTCTATTTTATCTAATCACTGAGTGATGAGATTTTACTCTCAGAGTGAATAAGAAAAAAGTAAAAAATAAAGGATAGTTTGAAGAGAGAGAGAGAGAGAGAGAGAGAGAGAGAGAGAGAAAGAAGCTCAAAAAAGTCGGACAAGAGAGAAGACACAAAGAAACGTGGCTTTAAACTTTCTCTCGTCTACCTACTTCTCTCTTCCTTCTTTTCCTCCTCTTTCTCTGCTTTTTCCTCTTTTTGTTTCGTCCTATTTTTTCTTTTCTTCTTCGTCGTTTTTTTTCTTCTTTATCTCTTTCGCCATTTTACTCCTTTCCTCTTCTTACTTTCTTTTTCTTCTTCCTCTACGCTTTTTTAATCTCGGGAAAACGATTTTGGTACAGTTAGTTGGTGTTTTCGTTCGGAAAAATACAAACGCGATGAAGAGGAAAAAACAGAAAGGATGAAAGAGAGAGAGAGAGAGAGAGAGAGAGGAAGACGATAGATTGGTGAAAGAGAAAATAGAATGCAAATAAAAGAAAATTTAGCGAAAAGTTAGATCCTGCAACGATATGCTGCTTTACTTCTTTGGTATTTTTTTAATGAGGTTTAAATTATGCAGAAATTTTTATCAACCTGACGTAACGACAAAAATATTTTCTTTAACGATGCACCAACCAATCTCATTATTTCAGAATTTTTATTTTATAAAAAGTTATTAGTTCGTAATAACAATGCAATTACGGATTTTCTCTCTCTCTCTCTCTCTCTCTCCTTTTTTCTTTAATTAAAAATTTACAAATGAAATTTATTTAATTTAAGATCCACTCTCAAGGTTTATTTTCCGTCTTGATATTTTGTCTACATATGTATATCGCCCAATTGATAATAATATCTTCGTTTAAAACAAAACAAAAAAGAAACAATAAATAAAAAAAAAAAATTACGAAATGATTCTCATTTAGTATCTTTACCTTTAGTTCTGAAGTTTTCAAATCACCGGGTTATAGTATAATCCTCGACTCGAGAAGATAATTGTAAACAGACGCTAAGAGTACTTATGGTTACTTTTTTTTCTTTTTCCTTTTCGTTTGTACTTTTATAGGGTAAAATTTACAACGCTAAGAACGGAGGGATCACTCGCTCAGTCTTCTCTCAACGGAATTTCGCCTAAGCTTTCTTCTTTCTCTCGTATCGCGAGAGATAAAGCGTTTATATTAGTTGAATCGTCGGATATAATCTTTTCTTTTTTTTTCCTTTCTTTCTTTTTTATTTTTATCAAGGAGAGAGAATAACAACACGTGTATCGAGTTAGTGAACAAAAAAAAGAAAATCTTCGTCAAACTTTCCCGTTTTCTGCATCTGATTCTTTTCTCGACGTGCGGAAAGAACAAATAAAAAAGAATATAAAGACAAAGAGAGAGAAAGAGTGACAGAGAGAAAGAGAGATGAGAGAGACAGAAAGAGAAAGAGAAAAAGAGAGATGTAGTTTAATTTAAAAGGAAAAACTTAGTTGCATGTATCCGTTGCTCGGAGATACGAACAAACAAACGGAAGGAAAGTGAGAAAGAGATAAGAAAATAAGAGAGAAGAGAGAGAGAGAGAGAGAAGGAGAAATGGTAAAATGACGAAGTAGCAGGTTATGGGGAAGTAAACGGCAGCAACAGCAGCAACAGCAGCAGCAGCAGTAGCATCGGAAACGTTGCATCGCGCCCGGTCGGCTATTAATTTTGAATTTCGCTTAAACATGCGACGATGGGACTCCATCCGGTGGAAATTCATTTCCAGGTTGGTCTCTCTCTTAGTTCACCCGACGACGATGAGACGACGACTCTTATTGGATTCCTCGAGCAAGAGAGAACTACCTTACCCTTTCTTCCCACCCCCCCTATTCCCACCCCTTTCTCTCTTTCACTCTACTCTTTTCTTCTCTCTGTCTCTTTCTCTATCTACGCGCGCTCAGTTACAGAAGAGGTTTATCGAAAGTTTAAATTATTTCACCGCATGACTGGGAGAGAGCGAGAAAGACAACAACGAAAGAGAGAAAGAGAGAGAGAAGAGATGGGTGGGGGAGACGAGGAGGAGAGTAGGTGGTACACGAGCAAAAGGAGGAGATGCAGGAGGAGGAAGAAGAAGAAGAAGAGGATGAGACGTTGCTCTCGGTGAAGAAGCGGTCGCGATTGGTTGCTCGATGCCTTATATGCCTCTCTCGACGCTGGAAAATCGATGTTCCGCGACCTGGAACGAAATTCCACGAGAGATTCCAGACGAAAAGATCGTTTTCGCGGAAGGAAATTCTCGCGGGTTAATCGCGAGTATAAGGAAGGAAGGTAGGAAGGAAGGAAGGAAGGTAGAGAAAAAGAAAGAATATGAGTAAGAGTAAGAAAGAGAGAGAGAGAGAGAGAGAGAGAGAGAGAGAGGAAACAATTACGGCGATTTTAGTGCGGCACACCAATGCGAATTGAAACGCGTCCTCGCGATATGAACGATCATGAACGAACTAAGCTGGATGCAAGATCTCATTCGTTTCTTGAATACTACTATCCTCCTGTCTATCTGTCTGTCTGTCTGTCTGTCTTTCTCTCTCTCTCTCTCTCTCTCTCTTTCTCTCTCTTTCTCTCTCTTTCTCTCTCTTTATCTATCCATCTATCTATTTCTATTTTTCTTTTTATTTTGCCAACGTATACGATTCTTCTTTGTGCCGTGGAAAATTTTCACGTTTAACCGAACCACACCGAAAGAGTGGAAAAAGAAAAAAATAGAGATAGATGTACGGTTGGCGAATGAAAAGCTCGCGTTTCTTCCGCATCTCTCTCTCTCTCTCTCTCTCTCTCTCTCTTTCTCTCTTTCTTTTCTTTTATTTTCTATCTCTTTCCGTCATATCTTTATTAATATTCCACGTTGCGAACAAGCCGTATTCTCTAAAAGATCTATGAAAGATAGACCCTCGTGTATCTCGTAAATCGTCGTGAAAAGACCTTCAAGATCGTTGGATCTCGGGAAATTTGATTTTCTCCTCCATACGTTGTTCGGATTTTTCCTTACTTATGTTTTCCCTTCCTTCATGAATAAAATAGGAAAGGAGAACAAAAAAATATCCAAGTAGTGCAAATATTATATATATATATATATTGTATGTGTGTGTTTGTGTGTGTGAACAATTTACAATTGGAAAGAGATATATTGTTACGAGTAAGACGTAAACGAAAGGTGAAATTATTTACGATAGTTCGCAGCTCCTACGTTTCTTCGATTATCACATTTTACGGACGATACTGTGAAACAGTTTTAAAATAACGAAATGCAGGTGTTACAAATTCGAAAGCGGCCTCTTGATATTTACACCTGCCCCTATATATTCGCACAATGTACACGTATTTTTGATACGTTTTGACGCGAAATATCAAAATTATACAGGGTATCTGATATATTTCCAACGAACAAATAAATCACTTACAATTTCTATGTAATAACATTTTAATTATGCTTTCAATGGCTTAATGGTTTAATTAAAACTTTTTTTTTCCTTTTTCTTATTTTCATTCATAGAATATAAATTTTTATATATCGTTTTCCTGGAAAATTCTCAGACACTATGTAATATATGATATTTATTAAGTAGATCCTTAGCAGTACGTAAATCAACGTTTTCAAAATTGCAAACTGCTTAAACAATTTTGTCGGTGGTTAGGTAATACGTTGAGCTCGTTTAAGCCGGACTTAACGATGGCAGCAAGTGGCAGAACAAGACGATGAAATCTCTGTTATTACTACCTTAGGGAGAAATGTTGCGTTTAGAACAATCTAATCGTGTTTATCGTTGATCACACAAACGTTCGATTTACTTCGACCAATTAAATCCAGTTCGTTTGTGTGTATCGGCTAACAAGCATCTAATTGCTAATCAATATCATAGCAGTTTTCAGAAAAGTACAAATCCGAAAAAGAGAGAAAATCATTTCGTTTTCGATTATGAAAAAAAGTAAGAAAGAAAAATCAGAATAAAAACTTCTTTCTCTCTCTCTCTCGAAGAAGAAGAAGGAAAAGACGAAGAAGAAAAAGAAGAAGAAGAAAATAAAGAGGAAGAAATTTCACTTTTGCATTGAAGGAAGTTCACAAAAGCCAAAAGGGCGTTCGTAAACAGCCGATTAAATTGGCCGCCCATTACGACTCGGTCTAAGAGAAATTATCGAGTACGATTCGTTTCCGCGAAAACGCGAATGGTCGCAGAGTACCAATGGTACCAGCACCAACACCAGAATACAAGCACCAGCACCAGTACCAGTACCGGCAGCACGGAAATTGAATTTCTCGCTCGACAAATTCTTCTCGTCCGAGCGTCAGAGACATTTTCTAACTAAGGGCCTTCTCTCTCTCTCTCTCTCTCTCTCTCTCTCTCTTGCTTGGTCGCGCACAAGTCCCTTACCCAAGTCGCGAAAGGAAATCATTTTACGTTCTGCTATCTCGCGTTTCTTTTCTTCCTCATTATTTTCTTTCTTTTCTTTTCTCATTTTTCTTATATTCTTTTGATATATATTCTCTCTCTCTCTCTCTCTCTTTCGCACATCCGAGCAAACTTTTTATTTCATTTTTTTAATTTTTTTATTTTGTTTTATCAATCCTCCCTCGTGTCTTCCGCTTTCCTTTTTTTTTTTTTATCTTTCCGCTCCGATTACAATAATGATGCTGTCGATCGATCAATCGAAGATCTCGTTCGCTTTTACCACCCAACACTACCCTTCTTTTCTTATTCTTTTTTTTTTTTTTTTATAATCTCGATGATGGGAAATGAGAACGAATTAGTTTCCGCGGTAAAAAAGAAAAAAAGATAATAATATCGTCCTGCACGATAGTACTAACGGAGCAATTAAGTAAAGTAAGTAAGTACAAATTGATTATGCGAACGAGAAGATTTACAGAGCTTTCAATTCATTCTCTCTCTCTCTCTCTCTCTCTCTCTCAAATAATTGATTCGAAAAGTCGGATAGTTATTTGAACGCGTACTGTCGTATATAACTAAGAAGTGCTACTTGTGTTTCCTATCGATCATGCGCCCTTTTTTATCAATTTTATTTTTTTCATTTCCATTCCCTATCCCATCCCCCCTTCTTTCCTGTCCCCGTTCTCGTACTTGTGGCTTTTATTTCTCTCTCTTTTTTTTTTCCTTTCCATACTCGGTCTCTTGTCGGTTTAGTCTTTATCACGATCGTTCGATAAAAAACGACGTGTTCGTACTTCGCGAGAGTTTCCGATTTTCCGATAAGAGCCACGACGATTAATTAAACTGCAACGATTCGAGTTCACCAATAATCTATCATTCTTTTATATATTCCTTTTCTTTTATTTTTTTTTTTATTTTAAAAATACTCATAAATATTCTCTCGTCGACATTGTCGATGATTCTGTTTAAAAAAAATATAACACAGCGTATATGTGCGATAGTGTATAAAAAGTGAAATATTTAAATCGGGATATTTATATTACGTTAGTCGATACTGCTCGTAATTTTGTATATGAAGAAGAAAAAAAGAAAAAAAAACTGTGGGCCTGTTTATATCGAAAAACCATTAGTTTTGTAAAATATTTCAATTTCGATATTGCTAAAAAAGAAAATCATATACCTACACGTTTATTAAAATATATTTCGCAATTAGTCGAAGTAATAATAACAGGTGAATAAATAGTATTAAACGTGTGTGATGGTATATTTTGGACAATATTTAAATGTGCTCATATATGCCTACATATCACGATATACATAGCACGATAGAACCTTCGCACGGGTTCATACGGGTCCTTCATATTTACAACCTATATACGGGTCGATAATCGCGAATGAGTTAAATCAAAACGTATCTTCAAATTATAATTTTTCTACACGCATTAGTCGATACTTAAAAATAAAAAAAAATAAAAAAAAGACATGATTTCAATTACGAAAGAAATCAAATATAATTACATTAAAATCCGTTTAACGCAAAATTTATTTATTAGGACTTATATTCGATAAAAAAAAAAAAAAATCCATAAATAACTTTGATAATATGCATAAGATATAATATACCGATTTTTATATAATTTTCCTCTTTCACCTTGTGTAAATATAAATATGTATTCCTTTTAAATAATATCGTTGTGAGGGAACAATGAAAAGTAAACTTGTTAAACGGAGGAACGTTTCATAAAAGAACTACGAGATAAATAAGTTTCTCGTCTGTTCCGTTTTATTCACGGTTATTAATACCTTCTTGAATGACGTACGCTATTTCTTCCTTCATATTTATCCGTATTAAAGACGAAGCAAGGAAAGGTAAGGTAAGATAAAAAATATTAAAATAAAACAAAATAAAATAAAATAAAATAAAGTAAAATAAAGCAAGGAAGAGGAAGAAAGATATAAAGGATATACAATATACGTCCACGGATTTTGGTGGAATATAACAACGACCAACCGAGAACGTCGTAAAGGTTTAAATCCACGCTTTCAAGAAAGGAAGAAAAGAAAGAATGAAAGAAAGGCAGGAAGGTACGAACGAATGAACGAACGAACGAACGAGAAGCATCCTCTGGAGCGTTTCGCGATCCCGCGTGGTCGTTGCTGAAAGTGACAGAACTCTTTTAACTTCTTCTTTCAACGTCCTATCCTCATCCTTCTCCCCCTTCTCCACTTCCTCCTCCTCTTCCTTCTTCTCCTCCTCCCACTCCTCTATCTTCTTTTTCTTCTTGTTTTTTATTCGCCAAGGTTCAACCTGTAATTCATAACTTTCTTCTCTCCTGTGTTTCTGCTACCATCTTTCTGTCTCTTTCCATCTTTTTTCGACGAGATCAAAAAAGTTTCGCACGCTTCGCTTAGTGGAAGCAACGAAGAGGGAACGGTGGAGTAGATGGAGGAGGAGGAGGAGGAGGAGGAGGAATAGGTGGGGCTGGAGGAGAAGAGCCACAGCCACTGTAGCCTCAGAGAATTTAATTATCGTAACAGCCAAAACGACGGACGGCTTCTTTTCGAGCGGAAAATACGTTGCACGTTATCTCCTTTTACCCCTCTCCCCCCTCTCTCTCTTACTCTTTTTTCTGCCACATACAGGCACGATATTACAGAAAAATTCAGATCGAAAGTGTTAGCTTATCGTTCAGGATTTTTCCTTATATTATGGACGGAAACGTTAATAATAACTTTTTATTACACCATGTATATTTTAAAAGGAAACGTTGTTTTTGTCATTTTTATTGAAATATTATTCTCCCTTTTTTATTCTTTTTTTTTTTAAATAATAATTATCACCTCGATGGGGGTTAATTCAGATTGAAAAGAAAAATATGATGGAATATAATGTTACTTTTTAAAATTATCGAAGCGAACGAAGAAAGTGGTAGGAAGAAATAAAAAATTGCACCGGTGTTGGTGGTGGTGGTGGTGGTGGTTGTTGGGACAGATGCGTTAGAAACAGGGGTGTATTTCTAACTCTCACCCTATATCAATCCTCGCGAGGAGGTATTAACTGGCATTAAAACACGCGCGTGGCACACACGTTCGATCAGTCCCACGATTAAATCGTATCTGTGTAAGTGAAGATTTCAATGAGCCAAAATGACCACCGTCAGCCCTAAACATTTGCACCCCATCTAAATAAACCGGCAGTTCTGTGTCGGTAATCGATACGCATGCACGCATACTACACACAAACAAACAGAAATTCACACATGGGACACGTATCCAATCATTCATATGGATCCTATGTACCTTGAATATTCTCTTGTCTGTCATGTAAGTTATTCCCCCTACTAGACTTTATGACTTTCGTTTAACCCTAAATATTACTTCAACCGTTGCCTTAACATTTCCAAATACAGTCAGCCTATTATGTTACTTTCTATGAGGAAGGGATCGCACTTTCCTTTTCATAATTCTACCTAGTTTCGTTCCACGTTTCTCCGATATTTTACGATCGAAAAGATCATCGCGGTGGTGATTAACTCTCGGAATCGAGCTTTACGAGGATTTAACCACTTGGAAAGATAGAGAGAAAGAAAGAAAAAGAATAAAAAAAGCAAAGGAACAAAAATTCCCCGTTTTATTTACGGAACCCCTCTGAAACCCGCATTCGTGTTAATTCCATGGATATCGAGGTTTATTTCTTAATAAAAGATTTCACGGAGAGGAGAAAAACCAGAGAATGAGAAAGGAAAAGAGAGAGAGAGAGAGAGAGGAAAAAAAGAAACAAATTTATTTATGCATTCATCAACCTTTTTTCTCTCTCTCTCTCTCTCTCTCCCTCTCTCCTATCCTTAATCGCTTTAAACGTTTCCCTCGATTTTTAAAAATAAATTCATTAATTATTTATATATTTTTCATTCGAAAACAAACCGACCGTATATCATTTAACACCACGCATTTAACAGATTATTCAATCAACAAAATGTTTCAATTAATTGCAGACTAATCGTATTATATTACCATATATATATATATATATAAACATATAAAAAGGATATTTAGGAAAAAATTAGTTTAAATAGGATAAGAGGAAAAAAATCGTTCGAACGGAAGGAAATCGTTCGTAGGAGGAATGTTATATATGTAATGTTATATATATATATATGTATATGTTATATATATGTTTATATGTATAAATATATATAAAGGATATTTAGGAAAAAAGTAGTTTAAATAGGATAAGAGGAAAAATCGTTCGAACGGAAGGAAATCGTTCGTAGGAGGAATGTTAACGTAATGACGCGCGAAGTAGGTACAATCGTTCGTGCGAGAAAGACAGGCGTTAACGTTAATTGCTACACGGACGTTTATTTCCGTCTGTTCTCCGTTTACGCTGAGTTATGGCCGATAATTAGCGTGGTTTGCTACCCGTTTCGTATTGTCCTGTTAAACTCTGTGCTAAGCTACGAGAGAACGACTACGAGAGAAAGAGAGAGAGAGAGAGAAGAGGATAATAATATCTTTCTCTCGTGGATTGAATGGCTTTTGGCTTTTCACGAGAATCCACGACGCTAAACATCCACTTCAGAAAATATCTTTTACCTTCGGAACTCTATCCGAGTACTTACAAACTGACAATTTCCTTTCTTTTTTTTTTTTCTTTCTTTTTTTTTCAACTAGACGTTTATTGTTTTCTTCCTCCGAAAAAGAAGGGAAGGGCCGGAGTATTAATTAAAGAGAAAAAAAAGGGCAGCTGGGCCCGCATCTTTAGTCCCCTTTTTCGTTCTAAGTCTCGGTTCTTTTATTTTATTTTTTATTTTTTATATATTCTTTTTTTATTTCCTCTCTCTTTCTCTCTCTCACTCTCTCTCTCTTTCTCTCTCTTGTTTCTTTGTTTGTCAGTGGTCGGTGTTGGTTAAAAGAAAAACGTCACGTCACGTCACGTCACGCTTACTTCGTCCTTTTATTTTTCACAAGCGCGTTAGGGACTCCTGCTGGATTGATTGATAGATCTCTCTCTCTTTTTTTTTTTGGTCTGGGGTTGAGTTAATCGACGTAATCGATACTTATACCTACCGGGAGAGAGCAAAGGGGAAGGAATTTATTATGAAAAGGTCGTTTAGTTTCGTGCTATATAAGAAATCCGATTGAGCAAACGTGGGGTGAAAGGGAGGAAGGGTGGGGCAGGGGGGCGTGAGATATCAGATCGCGTAAAAGTCGAAAGATTAATTGGGGAACGAACGAACGAACGAACGAGAGGAGGACGATGTAATCGACTAGACGTTTAAAAAAAAAAATGAAAAAGGAAATAAAATGAAGAAGAGGAAGAAGAAATAGGGATCGAATAATTTAAGGTCTCTTTTTTTTTATTCTTTTTTTTTTCATTATTAATATCAACGTAAATTAGTATTACGATGATGGGTTAGCGAAATGAGGTAGGAGTGAAAAGATGGTTGGCATGATCGTAACGCGTATAACCTTTCTACGATAAAATTTCCTATATTATTTCGTAACGTTTTAATCGACCTATAAATATTAATTTCGGATTCGGCTTAAATTCGTACGAATTCTGATTTCAATTTAAAACGAGCCCAACCCCTTCGAAGGGGGTTAACGAAAGTCACCGAGATTAAACGGAATCTATCGTTCGGAATCGGGTTAGCGCGATTCACTCGGAATCGGACGGTTAATTAGGATTTTACGAAATGACGGCCGATTGCCGGTGGGAAAAAAGAACGTCGAACACGGATGGTGAAACAGACGGGAAAAAAAAGAGAGAGAGAGAGAACGGAAAATTGGATGAGAACTAAAGCTGGCGGCGAAAAGTAGATGGAAAATTCAGAGCACGTTATGGAAAACGAGATCATCGATATTTGTAATCGAGCAATTCGATTACTCTAATCCGTTATCACATCTTGCAATCCGCGCATTGAAATTTGAGTATTCCTACTGTCGTACTCTCTAACCAAGCACAAACACACACACGCACATATATACACACACACACACAGACAGATACGCGTGCAAACACATACGCGTAGAGGGACATGCACTGCATCGTCCAAAATTGGTAATTACCATTGCGATATCTCTCTTGCAAATCGGGTCAACTTTGGATACTCGTGTAACACAAAGCTCTGGGCGGCAGAAATAATTATATCAGCTGACGTTCGCTGTAAATTCCAGACTTTGGTCGCCATCTGTCACGCAAACTTGGCGCCATACGCTCCAGTGGTTTCTTACCGGTCACCAATCCTCGCACAACCTTCTCTCCCTCTCCCTCTCTCTCTCTATACTATCCAAAACTTTTGCTCTTCATCTTTCTCTCTCTCTCTCTCTCTCTCGTTTACTATACCCTACTTATCTCTTTCCCTCGTTCTGTGTATTCTCCATGTGCTTGTTCGTTTCTCTTCGTTTCTTCATTTTCTTTCTTCTTCATTTAAGGTTACTTCGGAAAAATATTACGGATGAACAACGTCGTTCATCAAAGAACAATTATCTCGAAATACTTAGTCACTATCTTATATCGGTATTCTCTCTCTCTCTCTGTTATCTCCGTTGGGAAAACTTTACTTGCCTCGTGAATAAGACGATATCGCATTTAGACAATGCGATTCGAAGTCGTAAAGGAAGGAAAGTTTTGCTCCTCCTGTCGCGAGAGAAATAGCCGTTTATCGAACTAAGCGAAAGGAATTTCGTGGCTTTCCGGAATTTCAAAGATCTTAACCGTTTTATCTCTTGTTGTTTCCTTTTGTTTATCTACGTTATCAGATTCTAACATAACATTTTTCCTCGTTTAAATCAAATATATATATGCGTGATGCGTGTATTTAATTTTTGTTACTTCGATAGGATCGATCTTGATTCCAAAATCGATTCAATATCTTTAATTATTTATCAAAGATTTAAGAGAGAGAGAGAGAGAGAAAAAAAACAATAACTTGAAAAAATAGAACGAAGGAATAGGGTGAAGGTACTCGAAGCCCTTCTTCTTTCGATTCGAGGAGGTACTTCGATCGGTTCGAGCATAACTCGTATATTTTTTTGTTTTCTTTTTGTTACGTACACTCGAAGTTTTGTTGTCTTTTTTACGATCATATTAAGGAAGAAAGTCTGGTAAAGATTTAAGGTAAGAAAGAAAGAAAGGGTAAAGCAGTAAAAAGGGAGGAAAGATAAGAAAAAAAGGAAATAAAAAAGGAAAGAAAAGTTTCAGTGTATTTTCTACGCTAGCATTTACCGATAGCGTCAAAGTAGTATAATTTTCTTCTTTACTATGAGATCCGAACATGAGAAATCTCTGGGAAGATTCATTACGAACGAAATCTAATAAAGCGATCGTCGTCCATCTCACTTCATTTCCATTTCCCTACTTCCTTTTCCATATTGAAGAAAGAAATCACTATGTTCTTCTTTTTTTTTCTATCTCTATTTTTTATCTCTTTCTTTCTATTCTTTCGTTTTGGGATGAGATCGAAGAGTGAGTTGGAAGTAAATCGAGCAACGTCGTTTAGATTCGTGGAGTCACCCAACGCGAGGGAAAAAAAGAAAAAAAAAAGTAATATGGCTGTAGAGGTATTACGCGAAAGAGGGAAAAGTGGTGAGAGAGAACGCGAAAAGACAGACAGAAAGGTAAGTTGGGTGGGATGGAAGTGGTGGAGCAAGTGCGGTGGGACAAGAGGAGGGGGGACGTTCTTATTCCAAATCGATCAGACATTCCGTTCGAAAAGCTCGCTCGTTTGTTCGTTCGTTCGTTCGTTCGTTCGTTTATTCTTTCGTTTTCTCGCTAGCTGCTTCCAACCACCACGTCTCAAAGAAAAATCCGATTCTAAACTTAAGCAACGAAATTCGTATTCCTATCGTTTTCTTATCATTCCTCACCGATCACTCTCCCTTACCGACTCTTATCTTGACATAGAAAATGAAAATTGTGTCACTAGTTCTCGCCCGTTACAACTTTTGCCAAAAGTATATCCCATCCATCCATCCATCCATCCATTTATCCATTCATTCACCTATCCTTTTTTCTTCAACGATCTTTTCGCTCTCCCTCCCCCCTCCCACCGCACTTTTCTTTTGTTTTCTTCTTTTTTGTTTTTTACCTTCTTCCCCACTGTCGAATTTCATTTCGCGTTTGTAAGAAAGATAGATCGATACTTATCCATGTTTTTTTTCCTTCTTCTTCTTCTTCTTCTTCTTCTTCTTCAGAGAAACTTTGTATTATATTTTATTTTCCAAGTTTTCCCGCACACACCTCGAAGCAAAGTAATTTTGCTTTGCAGCAGATATAATACATATATATATCTTTCTCTCTCTCTCTCTTTCTCTCTCTTTATCTATTTATCTATCTATCTCTCAGTCTCTATTGTATTGTAAAGACCATAGTAGACGCGTAATCGCGGAGGATATCACGAGGTTGTGTTTCGGTCCGTTTCATATCGAACTTTAATGCTCGCTTCGTGCACGCTCCGAGTAACAGCTACGGTACACCCTCCCTTAATAGTCCAATATCGAGTGTTGTTTAATACACGAGTTATTGCTTTAAGCTTCGTAGATTCGGACAGCATTGGTTTACCCTCCACCAACATCATGGGATCAATTATGAACTTACCTACTAACGAGATTCTCCAACGAATTATTTCCGGTTTTTCAATCATATTTTTTTTTCTTCTTTTCTTTTTTTTAATTTATTTATTTATTTATTTACTTAATATTTTTCAAATAAAAAAAAAAACACAACGACGACAACAAAAATACAAGTAAAGTTGAACCAATCGTTCGAGAAAACAAAGTGCAATTACTTTGAAGGAATGGAAAAAATCTATTGAGTGGAGTTATCGAACGCGAGCTTTTATTCGCGAGAAAACGAGCGTGCTTTAAAATGCATTGAGATAAGCTCCGAGTAATATCGTTAATACGAGATGACCGACTTGCTAAGCACCTTGTCAAAAGTTTCGTCGAGCGTACACCAACGACTGGAAGGTTGGCGGTGGGGGGTGGGGGGGGCGGAGACGTCTATTAATACGCGGATATTCTCTATTTCTCTCTCTTTCTTTCTCCCTCTATCTATCTATCTATCTTTCTCTATTACTCACTCCGTTCGAAGCACGAACACAGGAAAATGGTTTTATACCGTTGTCGTCAAAATTCCAAATCTGAGCGTTTCACATTTTCCGTGACCCTCCCTTTCTCTCTCTCTCTCTCTCTCTCTCTCTCTCTCTTTCTCTTATTCGTTTTGTATTTTTGTTCACACATGCGCGAGCTAAGAGAAAGACGGGAATACACGCGCGTTCCGTTAATTAAAAGCTTCTGATTTATTTTCACCCGCTTTACGCATTACAGATTATTCCACTCATTCCTCTCGTTTTCGCGATTCCTTTTTCTTTTTTCTTTCTTTTCGTTTTCTTTTTTTCCTTCCTTCCTTCTTTCTTTCTTTCTTTCGATTCTACCTTTCTCATCTTTGTTTTTTTCTTTTCTTTTGGATCCTATCATTTTCTCCTTTTTTTTTTTTCTAATCTTTCTACGTGTTCGGCGTCATCTTCCTTACTTCTTCTTGCTCTTCTTCTTCTTCTTCTTGGATTTTGATCGTCCTCGTAAATCGTTTTGGGCCCCTCCCCCTCCTCCCACCCTTCCCTGACAGTTTAAGATATAAAAGAAATCGATAATTTCGATGGACAGTGACGAATTTCCTTAGCGGAATTACTTTCGAATTCACGTCGAATAACCACTCGCTTTTTCTTACTACCACTACTATTACTTTTACTACTACTATTACTATTACTATATTACCAGTACTATTACGACGAAAGTAGTAGGTTGGAGAAGACAGGTCACCCTTCGGGTCTTTCTATCTTTCTATCTTCTCTCCATTCCCTTTCGGAATACGATAACATTTTGCAAATAAATAAAGGAACGTTTTAGGGCGGACAAGATGAACGAACCAAACTGGATGGAAGGAAAAAAGGAAATCGAAAGGACTTTACGAAGACAACCTTGTGAATAGCTTTTTGGATGATATCACGACGACGAGGACGACGTTTACGTCTATTACTTTATCCAACAACGTTAAACGTCAATAGAAAAGCATCGGTAAAAGGGAATTTCAAGACAATAACGAAAGAAATCTTTTCATCAGTGATGCGAGGTCAATGAAAATATCGGTAAACGGTCTATACTCAACTTTTACGATTTTTTCCATTTTCTACAGATTTTTCAATATTATCGAATAATAACTTCTCTCGACTATCGGATTCATTTTACAAATTAGCTTTATTTTTCAAGAATACTTTAATTTTTATCCAACACGCATATACACACACGTATCAATATTATTTCATACTAATAAAAAAAAAAAAAAAACAACAAAAAAATACACTTTCGTATTTTCATTCATTTCTAATGAATAAACTCGATTTGATTTTTGTTTAAACGATGATTATAAAATTTTCATTCCCTCGAAGGCCGCGAATTCTCTCAACGTTTTGTTTTCACTTTCTCGATTTTAATGCGCTGTTGTTTGATGCTCGATGATCATCCGATATATATATATATATATTTCCCTATGTATAGGAACATTTACGGGATAAAAACGATCGATTCATTAAGCGTATCGTTTTGCCGTAACATGATCAACGAGACAAGCATGTTGGTAAAATTAACAAAATCTCTCGGAGCGTAGAAATGCGATTATATCGTATCGTAATATATATATAAAACCAGCTAAACGATTACATGAGTTTTTTTTTCTTTCTTTTTTTTTTCTTTTTTTATCTTTTATATTTTCCTCTCTTTTTATTTTTCATTTTTTTGGTTTTTGTTTTTTCTTCTATATGCCAAAATTCAATATTATTCGATCGAATTCGAACGAGATATTCGTAATAATTCTCTCTCTCTCTCTCTTTGTCTCTCTCTCTCTTTCTGTCTCTCTTTCTGTGTAACACGAATACAAATTCATTAAATCTAATCTTTATTTTTTTCATCAACACGCAATGTCACTTATTATTAGTATTATTATTATTTTTATTATTGCAAAGATAATTAAAAGATATGCCGTTTTCAACTTTTATTCCAACTAACCATAGATCGTATACATATATACGAGAAACCGAGCCCCGAAATCATAGAAATTACGCTGGAAATGCGGGAACCGCAAAGATAAAAATAAAAAGAATAGGGTGAAAAAGAGAAAAAGAAAATAAACGAGAACCGCAGAAAAAAAAAAGACAGAGAGAGAGAGAGAAGGTAGATGCAAAAGCGGAAAAGGGACACGGCAGAATTTAAACGGAAGAATCGAATAATGGATCTCTCGGAGAGAACGGAAGAAGATACCACCGCAAGCTTAATAACGGACGATCGCGAATAGTGGTAAGAGAAGAAAACCTGTTAAGGGGGTGAGTTGGGTTTGGAGTTGGGGTAGTGAGAAGGGAGTGGGGAAAGTGAAAGAACAAATGGAATGAAGAAGACGAGAGAAAGGAAAAGAGAAAGAGACGAAGAGAGAGAGAGAGAGAGAGAGAGAGAGAATAAGCTCGAGCAGCTTTCACGCCATTGGCCGCTTGTCTGTGAGTTAGAACTCGAGGATTATCGCGATGCTTTCGCGGAAGTCGCGAACATTGCTGAATACGCTAAAGTTATTCGTTCGAGAAGCGAAGCTCTGTTTAAGCTCGTTTTGCCATTTCGCTAAGATGAAGGAAGATAGGAAGGTAGATAGGAAGAAAGCTCTTAAGGAAGTAAGAACAAGATGGAACGATCGAATGAATGATCTACGATAATCCTAATGCTTATTTCTTTGTCGTTGAATAAACGAGACTCGTTTCTAGAAATGTTTCATAATATTAATATTATCTAATAAATGTTGTCACGTTCACAAAATGTCGAATTATTGCACAGTCTTGCGATCGTTATAAATTCTATTATTTAATAAAAACATTATTTTTAACGATTCCAAGCATAGACGGGATAACACTTAAGTTGCATAGAATTTTTATTTGTTTTTATAATTTATTGGCTAATTTTTTCTTTTTTTTTTTTCGTCGTCTAATTTGACGAATGGATAGTTGGAATACGTGAGATTTTTTATATATATTATATGTAATAGTTACTTTCAATACTCGATTAGAATAAAACAGATTATGTATGATAAAAAAATAAACGATAACCCTTAAGGTAGTGTAATTACTACTCACGTGTTATTTATAAACCGAACAAATAAAAGAATTTATATAATGTCCATGGACTAATTGTAAAGCACTAAATGAATATAATAATAAATGAAGAAAAAAACAAAAATAAGAAAAAGAAAACTATGTACGATGAAATAAATTTGATGGTTCGTGTTTATGTGCATATTTAACATTCCGATTCTAAAAGGAACTGTTGTGTGCACGCGTGGGTCCAATAGATACTTAAGTAGTAACAACTTGTCCACGAAACTTGTTGCTTCGTTCTCAATCGGTATTATCGAAGGAGAGAAGAAAGAAACGTTACCTTCTTTCGAGTTACTTTCCCTTTCGATCGAGTTCAAGAAGGTGCGAGAAAGACGATGGAGAAAAAGGGGTCTTTGTTATTCGAGAGACACGCTCGCGGAATGGCTGATGTCTCTCTCTCTCTCTCCCTCTCTTTATATCTTTCATTTTCCTTGTTTCTATTCTTTTTCTTTTTTCACGGTTCCGTTGTGCTTGGTTAGCTTCGCTTTAGTAATATCGACGATCCACTTCTACTTCTGATAGTTCACGCTATCGAAAATAGTTTCAACTTTCTACGTATATGTGTATTTATGTGTGTGTGTATGCGTGTGTGTATATGTTTGCGTTCCTCTACATAAAATCGTATTTTTTAAATGTTACAAAGTAACTTCTTATCTTGACTATTATTTTGTTATACGAATGTATACGCCTCACGTGTACAAACAATCGTTTGATGTTTGTACACGTTTTGTACGATGTTTTGAATCGATGATACAATTTTTTTCTTTTCTACAATTTAGCAAAAATTGTTTCCCTACGTTTACATTTACATTTGAAAAAATATTATTATCGTTATTACTATTATTAATATTTCCTCTTAGGAATATCCTAATATTTTCGTTTTATCGTCGAATCCGATAAAAACGAGTAACACGAGATCAACGAGTCACTTCAGTTTAAATAATTAATAATTACTCGTAGTTGATAAAAAAAAAAGCCGAGCATAAAGCAGAGATTGTCTCGTTTGATTAGAAATATTTGCTCACGAACGAAAGAGATAGAAAAGCCTCACGAATTTATGAATAAAAATGATATTATATCGTGTCAAAGTTTTAGCAGCATAACTCGTTCGTTGACGTTTTCGTTGAAAAAAAAAAAAAAGAAAAAAGAAAAAACACGATTTTCTCTTCTAATTTTGAATAATGCATTATAAAGTGCGATGAGAGAATGAGAGAAAGATCGGTGAGAACGCGAATAATGCTCTTACTCGTACGAAATGCGTCACGTCGAATTTCATTTCTCTATCCATGCATATATCCTACTGTCTCTCTCTCTCTCTCTCTCTCTCTCTCTCTCTCTCTCTCTCTCTCTCTCTCTATTTTATGTGATATTTCGAACAATCGTGGCATCGCCAACACGTTCGTGATTGGGAACGATCTTTCGCGGTAACGACGTTCGACCATTTACAGAAATTTTTCATTTGAATCTTGGCGTGGCTTTTATCACGCTTATAATGTACGACCAATCCAATTTGGAGAGAAATACTATTTTTCTTTTTATTTTTTTTTTGTTTCCTTTCCCTCCTTTTCATTTTTTCTTTCTTTTTTTCTCTTTTTTCATTTGTCACGAACAGCCGACAACGATAAAAAAAAAAAAAAGAAAAAGAAAAAAAAACAAAAACAAAAAAAAAAGAAAAATCGTCCCAATAACTTATATAAAGAATTTCTTCGGCGTAAAAAAAATAACGAACGAGTTAACGAACTCGTCGTACATACTGCACTGTACACACATACGCATTATTGTTCTTTTCATTGATCATGCGCATATACGCGTGTACATGCGAATTCATATGTCTGGTCTTCTATATAACATGGACACGCACACACACCAAAATAAACTCGACGATATTTGTACAATTTTTAAACGCATAGAAATATGTCAGACTGGTTATTTCGGTATATGCAATTATTTGTCGTCGATGTTTATTATACCTTTGGTACTATACCATTTATTCGGCATTTTATTTGTTTTTCGTATTTTACCTTCCCGTAAATGAGAGTATCCGTACACAAGGATGGTCACGCGATGCGATAAATATTTATACGACAAAGAGAGAGAGAGAGAGAGAGAGAGAGAGAGAGAAAGAGAGATTATTAATTATGTCTATGAACGGATTAAATCGGCACAGTTGTTAAAAAAGAAAAAAAAAACTACCTCGATAGACTATCATTTATTCCATATAATCTCTGAGATATAATTCGTGCGGTTTTAAGTTGATCGTTGTAATCGAAAGAAAAATTAGTAACTAATTGAAACATCGCGTTAACGCTCTTTTTTCTCTTTTTTATTTTTTTCTTCTTCTTTCGTCGCAAACGATCATCCCGTCTGCGGTCGGTGAATTATTTCACGGCATCATACCTCCCACCCCCCCGCCCTCGCACCTATCGGTAGTACTAAAATCAGCAGAGCCTCGTGTCGCACCTTTAATGTCAACATTATTTCGCGCACGATTTCGACGCGCGTCGACGCGCGGAAATTGACAGGCGGCCCTTTTGTTCGTCGAACAATGCGTTCGATGCGACCGAAGGAAAAGTTATGACCGTACCAGCGAATTAATTCGGACCGTTTATCTGTCTGTCTCTCTCTCTCTTTCTCTCTCTGTTACTCGCACACACGTGCACTATTTTATTTCTCTCTTATTCACCACACTATCAGATCGCGTATTTTATTGGTCGGTTGTATGGGCGCGTATATAATCGAGATAATTTTAAATGCCCTCTTTCTTTTCTCTATTTCTATCTCATTTTCTCTCTCTCATAATATAACGACACATCGAATTACGTTAAATCAAATTTTACAATTATTCCACTTAAAACGTATGATGATTATTCCTGCAGGTTTCTGATTTAAAATAAGTGGAATATTATTAAATACGGAGAGGACAAAAAAAGAAAATATATATATATATATATATATATAAATAAATAAATAAATAAATAAATAGGGAACGGGTAATCGTTGAAAAATGTTTTTCCGATGCAATTTATCGATTAACTCGATGTTCTTTCGTTCGCACTACACTTTTGACCACTACTATTATTATTATTACTACTACTACTACTACTATTATTATTATTATTATTATTATTATTATTATGTTTGTGGGTGGTAAAAAATAAATAATCTTTCACGAATTAATTTTTCATTGGGTATGTAAAATAAACTTTGATATCGATAGACGGATATTTTCCATTTATGATTTTTATGATTCTACCTTTTTCAAAAGAGAAAGAAAGAACAAGAGATAGACAGAGAGTGAGAACATGTTAATAACGTAATATATCGATGCTTCCTGCCGAACGCGAACATTCCGACACATTGTTGTATCCCTTTTTTCATGGGCAAACATCGATATTGTATTATCAAACGCGATTTATAAAACTCGTTGGAAGAAATGAAATACTAGCTATCTGTACGCTCTTCGTTCATCATTTTCTTTCTTTTTATCTCTCTCTCTGCCCGATGAGTTCGATACTTGTCAATCTCGTTGAAACATCGTTTTCCTGCTCGCTATAAATATTTCAATTTTTCCAACTAACCATTCACGATACGTACCAAGAAGAAAATATTCACAAAAAAATATTATATATATATATTAGGAAAGTAATGGTGTTTTATCAATGGTAAGTAAAAAGTTCATTATTTTAAAGTGAAAATTCTAAGACGACGAAAACATATAAATTTTATGAAACGACATAAAAATGGACGGAGTGTAGAAATAGGGGGTGAGATAAAAGCCACAATATTCGACTTACCTTAAAAATGATTGTTAATTAATCGAAAGAAATGTTTATTGTAGTTTAAAAGCATGGAGTATATGTCCGGAGTACCGTCTTCCTCGAAATTCCTCTTCAGACTGGCACGATGTCCTCTATGAAAGTACTTTTATTAAATGTTGTTTATATGACTTTCCGAACGTTGCGCATGTGTATAAAAGAAATAATTCATCTAATCAATAAAATTGAAGATTACAACGCTCAGATTTTAGCATTTTAACATTTTTATGTAATTGTTTAAACTAATATACATTTATTTCAACGTTCCTGTGCAGTGGTGACTTCGGAGAGGGAAATTTTCATCGAAAAGAATATCACATCGAAATTATTTAATATTTAAAGTATATTAATAAGTATGTAATACTAGTACACATATGTTTAAACAATCTGAAATATAAGTAGAGTGTATTAGAATATTAAAATAATTGTTAATTAATCGATAGAAATGTCTATTGTTGTCTAAAATCTCGGAATATATAACGTATGTACCGCCCCCTTCGAGATCCACCGTTGAAATGAGACGTTGTCCTCTATGAAAGTACTTTTATTAAATGTTGTTTATATGAGTTTCCAAATGTGTATAAAGGAAATAATACGCTGAATGAATAAAATTTAAAATTGTAACGTTCTAATTTTAGTATTTTACCTTCGAACTCACTACGCAGGTACGGTTAAATAATTACATAAAAATGATAAAAATGCTAAAATCAGAACGTTATAATCTTAAATTCTATTTATTAGATAGATTATTCCCTTTATACACATGCGCAACGTTCAGAAAGTCATATAAACAACTTTCAATAAAAGTAATTTTCTAGAGGACAAACGACTCAGTTCATTGTTTGATTTCGAAGAGTAAGGTGCGTCGAACTTGTACTCCGTGCTTCTAGATTACAATATACATTTCCTTCGATTATTTAAGGTATGTCTAATACTCTAATGTATTTTACTTATTTATATTTAGAATTGTTTAAACTAAAATTCATTTATTTTAAAAATATTCCTTTTTTCCATATTCCAAATCCAAGACTTTTTAAACGAATCCATTATGAATTATCCATTTGAATAAATTCAACTCATCACACACAAACACACACACAACTATTTCTCGTATTACGTTAACAAATAAGAACTACTTGACAGATCTAAACTCAAAAAGATTTTAAATCACGTTTGTTGTAATCCGTTGTTAAAACGTAAAATAATTTCTTACTTTAAGAGTAATGCTAGGTATTGATAAACGCGACTAAAGAAATATATATTGCGAAAAACGAAATTATTTTCTGAACAACACAAACTTAAATAAAAATATAGCAAGATGTTTGTGATTTTTTGAAAATGATTCTCTCCCCTTCCTCCTTCAGCCAGTCTCTCCGTTCGCCTATTATTGAAAGTCAAATCGATTTGGTTACCTCGTTGATTTTAGTTACACAGTTAGATAACAATCTTGGTAAAGTCCGTAACTGGATTCCCGCGTGGCTCCTACGTCAAATAAATTCATACGTCTTACGACATTACGTTACATCTCACAGGATCGTGGTTCGAGATCCTGAGAGCAGCAAGAGGGAAACTTCAACGATGTATCTTCCTAAGTTGTGCCCGCGAACTTTGCCTCCTCTCTAATTATCTAATCCACGTCAGAGCTTCGTAATAATCGCGAACGTCGCGAAAGGTATTATCACATGAAACGGCATTGACGACGCCGACGAAAAGCTAGCAATGTTTTTGTGTCGAATAATTATTACATATATATTTGATCACAAGTAATAATGCATAAACTCTTGCTTCTAAAGATATGACTAGATATTTTTCATAGTTTTGTTCGAATCATTAAATATTATATGGTCACCGTAATTAAACAACACGTAATTCAATAACCCATTAAGTTCAATGAGCGCATTATCAATTCAGCAAAAGTTATTAGCACGGAATACATGCTTATACCGTTTAAGTATTAACATACATAAATGAATTATTAATTGTGATTAGGTATAATGTTTTTATTTTTTTTTTTTTTTTTTATAAAATAATTTAAAAATTATAATTTTATCAGTGTATACGTACAGCGATATGAAGACAAATGTTTCGATGTTTAAAATATAAGTTTCAAGCTTCTCCTATTATTGGTAATATTAAATTACCAGAGTTCAGCAATCTGCATGAAAAAAGATTTGAAAAGAAACTTTGTTAAGAACGAAACGTATTTTGAAATCGATGCAATAAATGGACAATAGATAAGCCTGCGTGTCTACAAACATAGCCGACTCGAAGTCATACATGGTGGCGTGAAAAGAACTTATTGGACAACCAAATATTTCTAGTTCAAAAGATTAACTATTATTTTATTGTAATCGTAATTTCTTTTTTTTTTTCTAATAATTAAATGCATGAGTGTTCCATCGAATTCCATAAAAAAAAACTTCAACGCGACATATTCGAATATCGAGCATATTACTTCAACCCTTTTCAAAAAGTTCACTTCGAAAATCCTAAGATAAAATCTCTCTATCTCCCAGTATTTCCGTGAATTCAAGTACCTTTCTATCATCATCATCTTCTTCTTCTTCTTCTTCGTCGTCGTTTTCGTTTCTATCCATTTTCTTCAAATTTAAGTTATCTCGTGACGATGAAAGGAGACCATAGTAGGTAAGGTATACACCTATACACACGTGTATACGGTGTGTGCGCGCGCGTTTCTTATAAAGACGATACAAAGGGAAAAATCTATCTCGCGACAAAAATCTCAGCAAGGATGAAGTATCTTCCTTTTCGCCCTACACGCCCTTCCCTTGGTCCCTCATCTTTTTCCATTCGTTCTACCTCCCCCGCTCGCCCCGCCCCGCCCTCATCTTCATTCTCCACCAACTCCGCCAACTTATCCGCAATTTTTCCCCCGATTATTTTTTCGCGATCTTAAAACTACGCTAGTGTTTAACTAACTTAATACTCCTTGTGTTTCTTTTTCGAGTTACGTCATCATTGTTCATAGACAAACCTACTATTATTAATAAACGGAAGACGAAGAAGAAAAGAAACGTTTTTACTAACGAAACAGAACTGCAATCTTTCATAATGTCTTCTTCTTTTTCTTCTTCTTCTTGAGTTCACGGGAGCCCATCATCGATGACATGGAAGCAAGAAGGCGGAGAAGAGACAATGTTTCATACTCGACATTACCGTCCCGTAAACGTAATCTCGCGTCACGGAAGAGCTGAAAAACGAGGGGCAAAAGAATAGGATAAATGAAGGGATGCGAATAGAGAGAGGGGTGAGGGAGGGAAGGAGAAAGGGAAGAGGGAGGGGGGATAGTCGTGGGTCAGCAAAAAAAAAAACACCCAGAGGTTTCGCCATACGTCCAAAACGTACGAGCGCGTGTAAACGAAGAACCATTTATCAAAATCCACTAACCATTCTCTCTCTCTCTCCCTCCCTCTCCCTCCCTCTCTTTTTCTGTTCTTTTGCCACGTCCCTTTCCTATTTCTCTCACTCTTTCATGTCATTTGGTATCGTTGGAATCAGAACAAACGGGGTGAGTAGGAGTCCCGTTTTCGTGAGTTCTCTCTTTCCCGTTTCACGAAAGAGAGAGAGAGAGAGAGAAAGAGAGAGGTAGGAGTTTGCGAGTATTAAACGTAGATATATCACGTCATGGACAGAACCGACCTTGCTACATTGTCTACGTGTATTCCGGGCTATGGGAAACCCATACGTATGATTCTAACTCCTCTCTTCCTACCTATTTCACATCCGAGAACTTCCCTCTATCGACATCGTTTATACACGACGTTTCCTTGTCTAAACTTTCCTATCCTCTCATCCTAACATTTCACTATTTCTATCTCTCTCTCTCTCTCTCACACACACACACTCCTCTCACACTCTTACTCACTGAAACCACTGCAAGTGTAATTACCCTTCGATGTGATCGTTTCTTTGAAAATACCTTCACCCTTTCTAACAAATAGATTTCTACGATTTCGATTAGGATAATTAATCGAGAAAATAAGGATAATTAAATGATCGTTGATTTATCAATTAAGGCGTATCTTTTTTTTATAGAAAATATAATTAACTTTGTATACGAATTTACAATAGCGTTTTAGATAATCGCATGTCAATTTTTGTTGCGCGAATATAATATTTTCTTTTTTTTTTTCTTTTTTCGTTGCAAAACGTTAATTCCCACTTATCCATTTCTATTCATAAAATAATGGACTAAATGGACATGTTAGAAAAAAAAAAATAAAAAGGAAAAGGAAAACATTTAATCCGGAAGGAAAAAGAAGCGAAATAAAAAACTTGTTCTCTTATATAAAAAGAAAGTATAGTCGCCTACTTACTTTTATATCTGTAATGTAATTCGTAGCAATTATAAAATTTCAACTAATTATAAGTTAAAGTTAACACGATTTCTCTGCATTATACTTATCTCTCTCTCTCTCTCGCATTTAAACTCGTCAAATGTTAATTACCATTTCGTTTTAATAAATGAAATAAATGTATTATCGTTACCAATTATCATTCGTTATAATTTTTCACGTCAACGGATCGAACTTCGAAATGAAAAAAAGAAAAGAAAAGAAAAGGAGAAAAAAAAAGGAACAAAACTTTTTGATACATTAAATAATGTTAGAATATCCTATCCTCTTGGAGAAAAATAGACAAGGATGAAGAGCGTTTGTCCTGAGGCGATGCCCTTCTATATGTGAGTTTAATTCAATACGGCAACGCTTTTACAAAGGTGCAAAGCCATTTTTACGCTTTAACAGGAGTAGGTATAGTCCGTTATAAAACGTAAGATATTCTATTAACTTCGCGTTGGTCTCTTCCTCGCGGGCAAATTAATTTTCATTCCACACCAGCCGGCAGTAACCGTTACCCATCGTCGATGGGCTACTACCTCCCTCTTCCCTTTGGCCCTTCAACCTACCCCCACCTCGGTCCCTGTACCTGTCCCTGCCCCCTCCCACAGTTACGGTCGAATGTATTTTACTTTGGCTACAGTTTCAATACGCTTTGAAAACCCTTTGAGAAGCAGGGTGGAAGTACACCCACCTACTCATCTACGTTTTGAATTTTACACTAAAGAAGTACTCCCATTAATTTACGTCCAGTTTTCCTTCTGAAAGCAACTAACGAAAAAGTACTTGTTATTTCATTTTATTTACAAAAAAGAAAAAAAGAAAATAGAAATAAATAGATGTGAATATGAAAAAGAGGAGAAAAGAAAACTCTTACTAGGAAAATTCAAAAGTTCGAATATATAATTATAATAATAATAATAATTTCAACTGGGAAATATCATTAATTATGTATTAAACGATCTTTCATTTACTCTCTTCTTCTTCTTTTATTAGTATCTCATTGAAAATAAAAATTTTGATTTTAAACTCAACGATATCATTAATTTGATAGATCGTTAAAATATCCATAAGAGAAATTTGAAAAGAGAAAAGAAATAAAAGGAGGAGAGAGAGAGAGAGAAAGAGAAAGAGAAAGAGGAGCGAGCATTGGTCGGTAAGAGAAATGTTCGGGTGTCTCGTGGGAGGTTTTAAACGCGTTTCATGGGAAGCAAGAGAGATAAAAGAGTCGTGAAAAATCTCTAGTGCAAACACGATATTCCAGAATCGAAGGCAAACAATGTTGTTTGGCTGGTAAAGCCTCTTAGGAGAACGTAATGTCTCCATGTGTAGTATACCAACAAGATCTTACTCTTCTTATTCTTCTCCATTCATGTAGAAGGCCGTAGAATTAGTTTTGCGTCTGTCCTTTACGAGGTACTTAAACCTTCCGTTCGAGAATTACAAGTCCTAGGCAGACCCGTTGATATACGTTCATGTTTTCCTAAGCAACGTGCAATGCACAACGTGCGTACATTCCTACTATTTACATTCATACTAATTTGTTGATTGTTTGATTATTTAGATATAGACAAAAAATTATATATAAATAACATTATGTTAATATATTTAAGCGTGCAGAAAACGTTGCTGTTGTTCCAGCAAAGATCTTATTATCACTTTAACGAGTGTTTAGTAAATAATTGAAGAAATTCAAACAATATTCGATACACACTTTAACGGATCATCCTAGTTAATTTACACATTACCTATATAATCTGCAAAATAAATGATTTTTGTATTTTAGCGTTAACATATATATTTAAGAGAACACACGTGACATCGATAAACCCAACGAAGAGAATGGGAAGGACTAGTACGATACTAGAATTCGCTTATTCGTCTGACATGTCGCGAACAACTCAACGTTAACGAGAAACGATCGTTACGAAGCGATACACACGAAGGAAAATGATATTCGAGTTTCGTCGATAATAGAGTTCATTGAATTAATTTCAACGATGACGTAGGCCGACACCGACGCGATCAACACTTTTGAAGCGTCACCATCGATTCGCATAAAACCTTCTTTCTCTCTGTCTCTCTCTCTCTCTCGTTCCTTTAATTACATATTAATGGCTTTGCCAAAATTTTCTATCCGCTTATTATACCTTAATTTTATCCAAATATTTATTATCGATTCATTCAACGAGGACAACGATACTTTTACAATCAAATAAATTTGAGGAAAAAGAAAAATATTAATATTGATATTATGTTAAAAATTGTACTAATTTAGATCTTTCTCTTTTTTTATTGTTGTTATTTTCATTTAAAAACACTCTTATCTTTGGAGAATAATCAATCGATTATAAGGAAGTATCGAAGAAACGATACACCGTGGTAGCATAGTATCGAATAATATTATTCGGACTTTTGGAGAAGGTACCACATGAATCAAGATGTTTTCCTTGGCAAAGTCATTAATTCGAAGTAGTTCGGTTGACGTGGAAGGAAAGGTTTTAGTGGTAGTAGGTAGTAGTAGTAGTAGTAGTAGAAGTCTTTGAACGAAAGTACCCGCAACACGATTTCCGTCATCCAACGAGAACCTCTGCGGAAACTTTCCCTTTGATCGATTATTTATAATCCAAAGAATGAAGAACCGTTTATAACGCATTTCGCCAACGGCTTAGCTTAAGATAGAACGGGTAAGACCGAACGTTATTTTAGAGCCACTTAACGGAGGATTAGAGATAGTCGACGCATAATTAACGACTACCCCCAAGTTTTGTCACTTTTCGTTGCTACGTGCAGAAACCGAAGGAGGAGATGAAGTGGTGTATCGGCTGCCGGCTGTGGACGGCCTTGTTACGTTGAAAGATTAACGAACAGAAACAAAGACGGATATGAGAAGTGAAAGAAAGTGAGAGGGGTTAGGGGTGAAATGAGGAGGAGAGTGCTGGTGGTGGTGGTGGTGGTAGTAGTGGAAGGAAACAAGTTAGAGAAAGAAAAAAAGCGGATAAACTTATCTCTCTTAATCGAGCCTTTCATCGAATCCTTCCATTCGAGAAAATTAAACGGTCTACTCTTTTTTTTTCTTTTTTTACTACTACTACTTCTTCTTCTTCTTCTTCTTCTTCACGAAAAGAATAATCCAGTCGAGTTAGATTCGAGAGAAAAAAAAAAAAGAATTTTATTCGATTTTAACGCGACTATTCGAAATCGTATTTTCCAACACTTCGCCAAGCAAGTTCCTTGCATTTTAATATTCCATTCTTTCGACTGGTCTCTGAAATTTCTTTTTCAAATCAAGAAAGAAAAAGAAATCGAAATAATATTCTTCGTGCTAAATAAATAAATAACCGGACGATAAAAGGTTGGTCAGAAAAATGTATTATAAAAATCGACAACAGATCGATTAATAACGTTCGTATTAAAATTCGTAGAACGAAAGATACAAAAAATTCTCTCACTCGAAAGCCTCGTAATTGTCTATCAGAGAAATACGATTCACGTTTTAATTGTAGATTTACATTGTTATTCGTCATACGATTAACGAGTCAATAAATTAATAGAGCAAGCTAGAACCATCTATGTATACCAAGGTCCTTTATCCTTCGTGGCTTTGTCGTGGTACCGGAACTCGCTTTCTGTAATTGCACAAACCTGTAAAATAGTTTACTCCCTACCTACCGCGACCACCTTTTCATCCATTATATATATATATATATTTCTCTTTCTCTATTTCTCGATGCGACCACTTAAAATCGAGTTAGGTGGAGCACCGATCGAAGATAGCAACGATTGTGTTCGAGTCTCTCTTCTTCTTTCTCTGTTCATCTTTCGTAATCACTAGTACCACTACCACGATCACCACCAGGAGTACTACTAGCACCAGCACCAACACCAGTGTACCACTACCATCATCATTGGCACAACCACCGACAGGTCGCACACTCTCAGCCTTACCTACTCGTTTAATGCGGCCAATGAAATTCCAATGACGTAATTGCCGCGGTAATTAGATAATTGTGTACTCGACTTTACGATCGACTCGCCGCTGAATTCGTAACGAAATAACGGCCTAATAAAAGACTGTTGTACGTTAGTTAGGGTTTGGTGTATGTTGTATGTATATACTTAAGTACACAAAGCTTGCAAATGCTTTAAACCTTCCTCCAGTCCTTGTTTTCTCTTTGTTTATATATGCATGCATGTAGTATATATATATATATATGGATATGTATATATATACATAACGAAACATATGTATATATGAGTATATTTGCATAAAGAGCGCATCATCGTTCACATATTTGATTTGCAGATCGAAATCGAGAGGAATCTAAAGATTTAAACGTGTCCCTACGTAAACGTGGTACTATACACTTTTTAACGATTCGCGAATACGTCAATAAAAATGATCGTTTCTCGTGTCACAAAAAAGAAAATAAAGAACAAATATTAATTTCACTTTCGATCTTATTTTTTCGCTATGATCTATCAAAAATGGATAAGAAACATAAGAGAGGGATAACCAATCAATCTCTCTATCGTAATAGCAACATCCCGAGGAAGATAATTAAGCACGAAATAATTAAATATCGTAGGTTGTTGTTTCCATTTGTCTTTTTATTTTTTCTTTCTTTATTTTTTTTTTTTAAATCGAACGTATCGCGTTATTAAAATCGCGTTAGTATGCGTATAATGCCCCCGCCCTTCTCTGGAAAATGTTATTTCGACTGTAATAATTTACCAACGGCTATTTCCACAGGTTCTATGTTTTTCTCCCTCTTTTGTTATTTCTCTACTTCTTTCTCTTTTTCTATTTTTTTCTTTTCTTGTTCTTTCTCTTTTTAATTCTATTCTTGAAACTTAGTCTACACGACACGACACGACACTACACGACACGATGGCACGTGTATAAAACACACTTTCAGTATCACGCACACGAAATTCTTATTCTTTCTATCTTTCTTCTTCTCTCCCAGTCTCTCTCTCTCTCTCTCTTTCTGTTTCTCTCATCTCGTCTCGTCTCGTCTCGCCTCGCATAACACACCGGACACGTAACACACCCTTCTCGCGTAACGCTCGTGCGCCCTTTTATCCAAAGGCGCTTTAATTAACGTTAATGAGACGAGCACGAAGGCGTTGCGGAGGAACAACTTGGGGAATACATTTAGGTGCAGGGAAAAATCGAGAAAGTTTTGCAAGAAAATAAGCTACATTCTCTATTCTTCTCTTTATGTGCATATATATATATATTTACTCGTTTTTTTCTATATACACTTCACTTTTTTTCTATATTTTTCTTTTTCTTCCTTGATACTCTTACAAGCTCGAAATAAGAAAAATCGAGTAACAGCGAGAAAAATTTGTCCAGAGAGCAAGAGAGAGAGAGAGAGAGAAAGAGAGAGAGAGAGAGAAAGGTACAACGAGTTAGGAAGTGCGCTTGGAAAAATCGAAGCTTTCGTCTGTCGACATTTCGCATGGCTTCGATCAAAATAAGTGAACGAGATAAATTCATCAACACCTTGCTGTTCTTTCCTATAGATTTACATCACTTTTTCACAACATTTTTTTCCTTCAAATCCCCACCTCCCATCTCGTTTCTCTTCTCTTTTTCTTTCTTTCTTTTTTCTTCTCACGTTTCGGTAGTTATTTGGAGATGCTCGTAAACGTTTTACTTTCTCCGTTCCATTTAGTTTTAATAGAACTCGTCTTTTTTTTCTCTTTATTATTTTTTTCTATCAAAGTAAAATGCTTTTAATTTTTGTCTCCTTTTACCTTACTTTTCTTTTATTTCTCTTTAGTTACATTTAAATACTTACATTAGTAGAAAGGAAATTTAAGAATATATATATAGAGAGAGAGAGAACTTTTATTTTTTTACTAAAATATGCTACGCGTGAAAAACAAGACAATAGTAAATGAGATAAAAATGTCGTATCGCGATACCTTTCCTACTACGAGGATTCGAATCGTTTTTCCTGGGACACTAGACAACTACTACTATAATACACTATATTACTATATACTATATTATACTGTACTACCAAATAAAGCTCGCTCGATTTCCCTTCCACCAAGAGCATCTATCACAGATATATTCTTTATCGAGAGACCACCACACAACCACCATACCCCCCTTCCCCCTTTCCCCTTCTCCCTCGTACTTCTATCGATACCTAGTGAGTATCGAGCTCGAATACAATACGATTTGGCGACGATTCTTCCGGCACGACCAAATATATATTTTAACGCGATAAAATATCACGACTATCTGATATTATTATTATTATTATTATTATTTATGAGGATATCCGAGGAATAACGTGTAATCCTAATAATCTAATATTTATCGATTTTAACATCATAATACATACCTGCAATTACGACGATCGTGCCAACTATTAATGACCAAGATTCATCATTCACGCAATACCTGGCATCGAATTAAATTAACTTTGTCTACATTATTTAACATGTTTCTTTTTTTTTTATTTTTATTTTTTTAATTATGACCAATCAAGCTCTAACGCCATCAGTAAATTATTATTATTATGGTGATAGGAGTCTTAGGGTTAATTATATGTTTATTACGTATCATATACGCGCGAAATTGATTGAGAAATAAAAATACAAGTACGTAGAATAAAGATAAAAATATATAATAATTATATAATGAATTTTTTTTTTTTTTTTTTTTTTAGAAAGGAAGAAAAATTGGATGAGATTATTAAAAAAATTGTTCTTATGACTGTGAAAATACTTTTGTGTGTATCCATGTATAACCGTGTGCATATTCACGTTGAATAATGTCGATCGTTAGAGAGATACGTAAAATCAATAGGAAAAGCATAAATTCGATACAAACCATTCATTCGGTCATAGCATCTCTCTTTCTCTCTCTCTCTCTCTCTCTCTCTCTCCCATTTTCTCTCGTTTTCTCTCTTTTTCTTTCTCTATATATTTATACACACGTATCTCCTCTCGTCCCAGTGACCTAACAACCGACAGACGGGAATGCAGTTCGGAATCGTACGAACATAATAAAAACATTTCGACTCGTTTTGCTGCTCGAGAAACAGAATAAAACTGCTCTCGAAAACGTCTGACGATTTTTTTTTTTTACCCTTTTATTTTCTACCTTGTTTCATTTTTTTTTCTCTGCATCACGCCGAGAGAGAACAAGAGAGAGAGAGAGATAATGCATATAAATGAAGTTAATAGTTTAATAAATTTATTTAGATGAAAAATGAACTTTCTCCTCTTCTCTGGAGACATATATATGCTCTCGCGTATATAGTTTTTTATTTCCTTTTTCTTTTTTTTTTTTGCTTCTTTTTTTCCTTGTTATTTATCTACACGCGTGTTGCAAAGATTAATTATTTTTTTTGTGCGCGTGTATATTTTGGAACCGTTGATCGTACACGCTTTTTCTACGTTATTTATCTTTCTTTTTTTTTTTTTCTTTTTTTTCTTCATGCAACACAGTCGTATTTCTTTTGAAAGAGGTATACTTTTTCTTTTTTCAAATACTTTGTTATTTTTTTTTTTTTTCTAATCTTTTGGTAGACATGGTAAGATTAATTTTGTTATCAATACTTTTATGCAAACTTTAATCAACCATTGATTATATGAGCCCGTTTATTTTGAAAGTGAGCTAACGTAAGTCTATTTATGTTTCAATTGAAATAGTTAAGGAGTTTGTGTTTCAATGATATTATAATTACACGTATAGAATACCGATGAGTTTAATTTACAATTCCTATTAAAATAATAACAATTATTAAACGAATAATACGTACCTTATTACTGAGAATTTGACTTTAATTCCTTTTCTTTTTTCTTGAAATATTAAGAAAAGTTTATATTTATAATATTCAAATAATATAAATATAAAATAAAAACTTAAAAAAAAATTAATCACAAATAATGTTATATCTCATTCTCTTTTTTTCTTTTCGTTTTAAATATACTTAAATATACTTTATAAATATATACTTTAATATACTTTAAATATACTTTAATTATTCAAAATAAAATCGGCCATACGAAGCAGAGAGATATCTCGTCATCCGTTCGCAATGTGTTAAAAAAAAAACAACAAAAAATAATTCTTGCTCATTGGCCAAAGAGGATCGATTTTCGTGAGTGTGATTACGTACGTACATACGTACGCACGCGCGTTCTTGTGTCTGTGATGGTCATGTACGGTGAAACGATGATTGACCTCTTGCGGCACACCGTAATCGAATCTCTCGTAATCTTCCCTGCGGCCGTTGATCGCGATCGATGGTTTTGTGTCGGTCGTATTCTACGTGTTCTCTTCCCTGTTGTCATCCTAGTTCTCCGTTAACGATCGAGGGGCTTATCTTTATCTTTCTCTTTCTCTTTCATAAAACACCACTCTATTCTTCCCATAACTATAGATAGTTGAAAGTAATTAACGATACGTTTCTATGAGCACAATCAGGTAGATAAAATGATAACAAAATTCACACCGGATGTCTACTTTGACGAGTCATTCGTATTCTCGTTTCTTTTTTTCTTCTTTTTTTTTTTTTTAACCATTTTTAAAATTCCATAGAGAAAACTAACGTGTATTACGTTTCGTCTGATATTTATATAATAATATTATATAGAGGAGAAAACACCAAGAATATACGAACGGATTTATTTTTCTCTATTTATCTGTTAATTAATGTAAGAATTTAGAAAAGAAACTTATTCGATTATTCCAAAGGGGTAAGAGGAGGGTGGGGGAGGGCAACATCGTACAGCGCCTAGAGTAATATTTGCCACAATTTTTAATTAAGAATTTTTATTCTTGCGGTTTGCCCCTCGCTATCGTACTTACTTTCTACTCTTTACCGTTCCTTTTGATTACACTTTGTGTACGCACACATGGTACGCGGTTTATGCAATAAACCAAAAAACAAAAAAAAAAGAAAATGTTTTTCTCTTCCTCTATCTCCTGGAAGAAAGAAAAAAAAGGGGAGAAAAAAAAAAGAACAAAAAAGTGAGATAGAAATGATATGTTCTCTCCCGTTTGCGGCCACGCCGTTGACTCATTTCTTTCTTTTTTTCTTTTTTCTGTTGTTGTCCTTTTTCCTTCCTCCATCGGCCGTTGACCCAGGACGATTGTATTTTTTTGCTCTTTGTGTGTCGAGAAATCAGAGGAACGCGCTCGCACGTTCCCTTTTTCGGGGTGGGATTATTGTATTTGTAAATAATAGTGGATATTGTTTGCTCACTCGGGACCGTGACAGGAAGGGTGGGAGGGAGGGAGGGAGAGAGGGTTTGGCTGGCTGGTTGGTTGGTCCGCACACCTCAGCACAAATCGTATTAACTTCCCCTTTTCTTCTTACCTTTCTTTACTTGTTTGTCGTGCGTTCGTTCAATTTTCTCGAGCTAATGCAATTCCTTTTTATTCCTTTTTTCTTTTTTTTTTTGTCACTATTTATTATATAATAATCATAAGAATAACAAGAGAAAAATGTTCACCAACCTCTGATTACATTTTTGTAGATGTAAACACAAGACATGCGACATTTATTTATCTACCTCATTCCAATTTTCTATTCTTGAAAATCTTGTAAAATTACGTATGAGATCAATTATCTGTAATGATTCGTTATTATCGTAAAGTAGTTTTCTACGTGAAATATATTACCAGACTTTATTGTTACCTCTTGTAAAATAACATTTTTTACAAAATAAGTGTTACTTATGGATCGAAAACTATAGAAAAGTATTGGTGGATAGGAAAGATAAATGGGAATACTTAAGTATGGACAAAAGTGAACGTGCATTTAAGGATTGACAAATCGATAAAACAATGGGTCTAATTTCATTGGGAATACACACAATAATACACACTTTAGTTCGCACTCTCTTAGTCCACAAAAGCAGAGACTATAGACGGTCACGACAAAGGAAACCACGGAGGAAGATCGAGATAATCGTCGTACGGAAATAAAGTGGAATATAAATGCGTACACACATATACACACACACACACCTACATGCACACAGACGAGTGTCATCGCAATTAACTTCTCCTTTTCGTAAGAGGGGAAGATTCTCGTACCACGAGGCGAAGTCGTTTCGCAGGTACGAAAATAAAAGCTAAGAGAGAAAAAGAAGAGAAGAGAAGAGAAGAGAAGAGAAAAGAAGTGAAATGAATAGAATGGAAAGAGAAAGAGAATACGATTTACGCGTGGCATTCTGCACGCGACGTCCAGCCAAAGGGGACAGGCAAGTAAGCAGTCGGTCTACTGAACAGCCGGGTTGGTTGGTTGGTTGCTTGGTATCCCTGAAATCATCGACAGGTGCCATGTAACTCGGCCTTGAATATCTGGCATATGTCCTTTTTCGAGCTAGGAAGAAGAAAAATTTGCCTTGCTGCTGCTGCTGCTGCTGCTTGTCTTGCCGTGACGGCTGTCGTCTCTTCTTTTCTAACAAATATTTTTGCTTCTTTTAGAACTAAACAAAAATTTACATTCCATTTTATATTATATTAGTCTCCCTCATCTACGCTATTATTTACTTAATCAGTGCCTTGTTAAATTAACGATAAACGTATTTGTGATTATTTAGTTAAGAATAATTATTATTAATGCAGGATAATGATTATTAATTCAAGTTAAGCACTGGTGTTAAATTACAAATCCTGATCCAATAAATAGAAACCTGTAAATATTATCGTTAGAATATTATTATAATAATAATAATAATTATTATTATCATTATTATTATTATTATTATTATTATTATTATTATTATTATTATTATTATTATTATTATTATTATTATTAATCATTGTTCACATAAAAGAATTCAAATTTCATACTGTGATTACATCTGTACCCAGGATCATATTAAATTTTAATTTAAAAAAAGAAACCTATAAATAAATGAATGGAAAAAAGGCCTGTGTTGCGCACTGCAAAGTAGAAGAGAGAAAAATCAGACGCACATTTATATTTTTATTTTCTTTCATAATTTTATTTCGTTTAATCCACAATCATCAAATCATCGATGTAATTAAAACCATCATTCATTCACATTCCATTCATTAATCGTTATATTTCTTTTTCTTACTCTCTCTCTCTCTATCTATCTCTTTATTTTTTAGTTTTTCTTGTACATTAGATCAATTTGTCTTCAATAGATCTCGACTAATTCTTTGCGAAACACGATCGACAATTGTGTCCCGTTGGAGAAACGATGCTCTAACAAAAAGTACGTCTCATCGTTGCAAGATCGACGACGAGCAGTTTCGTTTCTCACCGAGGAAGAAAAAACAAAGGAAAGGAAAGGAAAAAGGCAGGGGGTGGGGTGGGGATGGGGGTGGGTTTGTAAGAAGGAAGAAAGAAAAGAAGAAACGAAAAGACAAACGAAAAGGGAACGTGGCAGGACAAAACGATCGAGTCGCTCGATCACTTCGGGATACCTTGGGACACCTTTGGACAGACACCTGGGTAGGAGTGCGCTTGTTTTATCGCAAAAAAATACGTCTCTGGGTCCAGGTGTGTTATTATCTTTCTCGCTAACGATCTTATTTCCTTCCCCTTCTTCTTTATCTTCTTTTTCATTTTCATTTCTATTTATTTTTTTTTTTGTTTTTTGCCCCCCTTATCTCCGTTCTTTCTGCGAGACGTTGTACGCAATTACACGTAAGATATCTTAGTTGAGATAGAAGGGGGGGAGGGGAGGATGGTAAACGAGTAAAAAAAGCAGCCTTGATCCATGTCCTCTCTCTCTCTCTCTTTTTGTTTCTTTCTTCGTTTTCCTGAAGCACTCGACCGCATAAACACCCTTCCATCCTTCCTTCCTTCCTTCCTTCCTTTTTCTTTCTTTCTTTCCATTCAACCCTCAAACCAGCCATCATATTTCCTTTCCTCTTCTCGCTCCAACTTATTTTCCATCTCTCTCAGCGAGGATCCTTTTTCGCGATGACGACGACTAGTAGTGAGTATCCTGAAAAAAGAAAAAAAAAAAAGAAAGAAAAAGAAAAAGCGTGCCTCGCAACCCTGACGACAACGATGACGACGTAACTAGGAAGGGAGGACTGAGGGATAGAGAAACGAAAAAAAAAAAAAAAGAAGAAGAAGAAGAAAAAGGACAAGGGGGTGGTGGAAATGGTGGTAGTGATGGGCGATGATGGTGGTGGTTTACGCTTATAAGGGTGACGTCTGCTTTCAATCCTTGGCCGTGCATTCGTATCTATCGGGGTATAAACAGACACGTATATATATATATACACATATATGTGTATACATCGACCCTCCATTTTACGAACTGGTGGGCCTGGCTCCCTATACTTTTCCCTGCTACTACTCCTCTTCCTCGAATGTCGAACATTAACGTCGGATACAGCTGGAACGAGGTTGAGGGGTTGTTCGCGGTGATAGCAACGAGAGAGAAAGAGAGAGAGAGAGAAAGAGAAAAAAAGAGAGGGGGGCGTCTGCTGTTTTGTAGGTTTGTGAAAGTCGAGTAGGTGTATCGGTAATGATACGTGCCTCGTGCATAGCTTTTGCGTGTGCACTCGCGAAAGAAAAATAAAGAAAGAAAGAAAGAAAGAAAGAAGGAAAAATAAGGGTTTGAAGAGAAGGCAAAAACGCGCGAAAGGGTTGGATGATAGTGATAGTGAAGGGTCGAGAGAAAGAAAGAAAGGAAGAAAGAAGAACGGTACTAGCGAGAAGCGCGATTCTTTTCAGTCGAATTGTGTCGGACGAGAGGCGCTAGCTACCGAGTGATAAATCGTCTAATTATCGGCTTTTCCTCGGCCATATTGTGCTCGTCGCTGATGTACAGGGAATGCACTTATTGTCGAGCACCAACACCACCATCAGCACCAACACCAACAACAGCATCAGCCCACACCTTCGCTGCTCTTTCCTCTCTTCTCCTCTTCCACTCTTTTTCTTTTTCTCCTTCTAACTCAACCTCACGCCAGAAATATCCTCCCACTCTAAAATGATTTCTCGTTATCTATCTTTTTCTTCCGCCCCGTTCTGTTCTTTAAACGTATAATAACTACCCTGACGCCTCTCCTCTGTTCTCCTCTACTTTGCTTTGCTTTCCTTTGCTTTGCTTTGCTTTCCTTTGCTTTGCTTTGCTTTGCTCTGCTCTGCTCTGCTCTTCTCAGTGGCGATCTCTTGCACTGACGTCTAGGCACAACGCAACGATTCGTTCTACTGTACGCGGGGCGGGACGTGGGAGGATGAGCGGTTGTCTTTGTCTTAGAATTAATTGCTTTTTACGAGAGAATGCTACGGAAGGATGATGATGATGATGATGATAATGATAATGATAATGATGATGATGATCGGTAACCCGTTAACTTGCAGCGATATATCATTTCCTTGCCTTTTCTTCTTCTCTATCTATATATTTCTCTTTCATGCTTTCTTTATTTATTTATTTTTTTTCTTTCTTTCTTTCTTTCTTTCTCACCATTTTCTCGATCCTTTCGTCGCCGTAGTTCAGTTAGTAAAACGTCTTTCGTATTCGTCGAGTTAAATGTCTTTGTTTTAATTGGCGTTAGGATACAATCTCGTTCGGTAAGCAATACGAAATGATTCACACACATGGTAACGTGTAAACACACGTGTGAACGTTTACTCGTGGTTACTGCCACGAGTGTGTAAAAAGTACAAAGCTCTAAAACGTGTTAAACGTGTTCAAAATCGAGTTTGAACTCTAGTTTCGTTTAGTTTGTTTTTCCTCTTGATACGGACGCGTGTCGTGAAACATAACGAATTAATAACACCCAGAGAGAGAGAGAGAGAGAGAGAGAGAGAGATAGTTGCGAGACATCGTAGTAATTAATTTACCAACTACCTCGGATGAAATTATCGCCCGAACGTATTCCCGGTTGGTGCTTAAAGACTATTAATATCCGTTATTGGCGATAATCATTTACCGTCTATGAAGAGCATCATTGCGTACTCTTCCTCTCCCTTTCTCTCTCTCTCTCTCTCTATCTGCCCTTACCGTGTTATATTCATTACGCTTTCATTAAGCTGTCACCGGCACACACAGCCATTTTATATCGAGTTTAGAGCGATATTTAATCCGTCTGTCCGTCTATCTATTCGACGGGCAACGCTCGAAAACAAAATCAAATAGAATGACGAAAAGTATTTAATAAATAAAGCGACTGATGCGACAACGCATCGAGTCTAATTTTTGTATTCGCGTGTGTATGTGTATAAATATACGTGTGTGCATGTTTTGTATATACGTCGCGATACTTCATTAGATCGATAGAATGAGAAAGACTGAGTGAGACAAAAAACACATCTCTCTCTCTCTTTCTCTTTCTCTTTCTCTTTCTCTCGTGTAGAAAGATAGAGAAAGCATATAGATATAATATATCGTGGATAGTACGTGCGTAGGGTGCGTAACGAAGAGGGAGAATAAAGTACTGGATCTAATGCGAGCATAATGACGATAACGACGCTGGCTTTCCAACGTGAGTTTCGTTAATGCTATCGGTAGCTGTTTACACGCACCAAAACGCCATTCTTGCCGATTAATACACGTGTGCATGCGTGTACGTTAGTCGTTAAATACGATGACTGGTCTCTCTCAACTATCTTCCTCTTACATTAGTCTCTTTCATTCTCTCTCTCTCTCTCTCTCTCTCTCTCCTTCTATTTCCCTCATCGTCAATGTTAACGAATACACCTATCCGTGTAATGTGTACGTGTATATATCTAACCGTGTATGATTGTACGTGTATTAGACGTGTAATCACACGAAGGAAACTCGCACGTTACGTGACACAGATAAGAAAGACGTCGACGAACCCGGTGCAGTCGTTTTCCTTGATTCGTCGTCAAGATTGTTCCTCCCTCTTTTCCTCTCTCTCTCTCTCTCTCTCTCTCTCTTTCTATCCTCATTCCTCTTAAAATAATGATAAGGTGTGTCCTAATGAATAAAAAGCAAACGAATTTGTTATCTTAAAACATATACACATGCATATGTATATTTTTCTAATTTCTCATTTCGTTCTCTTTGTTCTCGTCATGTTGTTTGAATTGTTAGATAACGGAAAATAATAGCTCGTAAGAAAATAATAGAAAAAGTATCTTCGTAATTGGGAAAACAATTTTGTAACAAAACAATTTGTATTTGTTGACATTTTTGTTGTTTTTTTTTTATTTTTACCCCGGATAGTGTCGCACGATTTTTATCGTTTAAAAATGTAAGAGAAGAAATAAGAGAGATGTATAGGTCAATTAACAGAAAAATAGATATAGATAAAAAAGGAACTGTAATAGTGGGGGAAAGAACGAGAGTGGGAGAAAAGTAATAGGAAGATGAAAAAATTTCCCTTCTCACGTTACTCTTTCGATTCATGTTGCACGTTTAATATCGTCGCTCATACTCGATTGCACGGTGAATAATAAAATCGACGCGTGGAATCGACACCAAACTGTCTGTCTTTTTCTCTCTATTTTTCTATGTATAGTATACACATATACATATGCGAATACGCATATATATATATGTAAATATAATATGTGCAATATATTTTCGTGGAAAAACAGCTTTTCTGGTCTATCATTCCTGTCATTTTCTTCAATTTTATTTTATTTTATTTTTGTTTTTATTTTGTTTATTATTTATGTATTACGTACAAACATGTATATTTTTATTTCCAAATCTATTCTTTTTTTTTTTTGACACAATGACCACTTAAAAAGAAAAAAAACATAAAAAAATCTCGAAATCCATAACTCTCGTCTCAACAATGCAGAGAAATCATACGCATACGTTCCTATTTATATCTGCAAACGATCGTCTGGGCAAAATTCGAGCATGAGAGGACCGTTATTTGCTATATCGAAGCACAGGATTATCAATCATTGATCGGCCTTGAATATCGCGCTACAATGATCATCCTGATTATTGGCAACATCAAAGAACTTCCGTGTTAACCGTGCGATTCTAAGCACGATTATCATCCGAATCGATTCGACTACATGTATATGGGATTTACATAAACATATATAATATGCGTGAGAAAAATATCATTCGAATCTAATCCTTACTTTATAATAATCACGAACGAGTTGAGATCACGTCGATTAGATTAATAATTTCAAATAAAATAATTTATTATCCGTTATGCAATTTATAACACAACAAACTCACGAACTTTCGTTTCGCCTTTAATAATAATCATTGTAAACGAAATAATAGTGAAAAAAAAAAAAACTTTTATAATCGTAAATTTGCCAAATAATATTCTCTCGAACATTATTTTCATCTTTGTTCTACTCATTGGATACACATTGTCGAGCGATAAATCGAAAGTCAATGGGTATCTGGATAAGAGGAGGATACTAGGACGGAAAATACCTTACCCTTAGAACGAAGCGTGACAACATTTGAAGGTAGGAACAGCCCTACGTAATAATAGCCACCCCACATCGGCTTGGTTTGGGTATATGTTGGTTAATCCGATTGATCGAACGCTAAAGCGCGTTATTATCGCCTTACAATTTCCAAGTCGGGACCGTTCGACCAGCACCAACCAGCCATACAGAAACCTCCATGTATTTGTGTATATGTATTTGCCTGCGTACGTGTTTATAATATATGTATGTGTATATAAAAATATATATGTACACACACATATATATGCAGACATAGTACGTAGTAGTCTATGTATGTATGTTCGAACGGACGTTCGTTGCAACAACCCTTGCACCCCGTAGCGCCTCGTGTGTGTGGAAGTTTGACAGAACGCTGCTGGCGGGGTAACAATGTGCGCGCGCGCGCGCGCGCACGTCCACGCTCGTGTGTCCGACGATGATGCAGTCGAGACTTCAGAAGTCAACCGGCTGGCTATACATACGTGGCCTCCTCCCCAACGTTGTTGTGATCTCTTCCATCTAGTGCTAAACACGATTCTACTACGATTGTTATCAACTCTTTTTCGTTTCTTTTTATGTGTCATACGCGTCGCGGATATTGTGATTTTTATTATTTTTGATTGTATTTCTGGTGATAATTAGAAGACAACGAAAAAATACGAAGGGACAACGATTAAGCAGATTATTATTATTATTCGGGATATAATGATCGACGATAAGGTTTGAATACTTTTTTCCTGTTTTTTTTTTTCTTTTTTTTTTTTTTTTAATTCTTTAGAATTATTTCTTGTAGATGATATTGAAACAAATGGAAGACTTGAATGTGTGCATTTTTTTGCTTTTGTTGCATGGGATGATGATGTGTTTTTATTAATATTTTTTCATATCTATGTAATTTTGAAACAAATGGAATGTCTAATAGTGAGAATTCATTTTTTTTTCAAGTTTTTAAATACTATTTTGCATATTTCTTTTGTATTTTTCCTACAAGAGAGTACGATTTTTAAAACAAATGGAACACATAAGGAGTGAGATTTATTCTTTCTTTTCATTTTCAAATGTTAGGTTGTTGTGTTTTTACAAATTTTTTTTACAAATGATTTTCGAAACAAAGTGGTATACCTGTTTTGAATTCCCGCTACGTACATATATATATATATATATACTCGTATATACATATACGTGTTATTATACTTACACAGCAGGTAGTTAAGTCTTACGGAAATGGTACGTAAAAATAATCTAAAGAGAGCTTGTTGAATTTTCCAAGAAAACGATATTTGCATCGATGTTCGTATGTACGTATGTAAGTATAGTATATTGTATGTAAGTAAGCGTTAGGAGCGTGTCGAGAAGCGTAGGGTCGATGACGGTAAGGCAAGGGGTGGATTTAATTCATGGAAGCATTGAATACGATTTTAATGTAAAACGTACGTACATTATATACTTTCTCTCGAGGATAATTTATATACATGTACAAAGAAGAAAGAATATAAGAAATAGAGAGAGAGAGAGAGAGAGAGAGAGAGAGATTATCGCATATTTTACGATGTTACCGAAAGCCGTTAATTCTTTCTTTATCCTTTTTTTTTTCTTTCTCTTTCTTCCCTTTTTTGTATTTTATTATTATTACAAATACTTTCCTTGGGCTTTTCAATCTTCGAGATTATACCATATCGCGTTTATTTTAGATTTACATGCATGCGAAATAGACGTTTAATCGTTCGGTCGCATTATATCAAGATTTATCATTTAAACGCGTAGAGTACACGCAACTGGTTTCGAAGTGAAACAACGAGGACGTGTCGTTAACAATAAATTATTCTCTCTCTCTCTTTCTCTTCCCCATTCCCCCATAACGATATCTAATAATTCTTCCACGTAAAAATTGGATAAATATTTAAAAAAAACTTGATTTTATATTTACACATATAAAGATATTTAATAAATAATAATAATAATAATAATAATGATGATTATATGATAATGCTGAGAATCATATGAAAGTTGTAGAAAAGTTTGTAATTTGTTTTGTTTTTATTGTTTAGATCGAGCGAGCAGTAGTAAAACTGGGTCTGCATACGTGGCTCGGACGAGCATGCACCAAGGTAAATATCGATTCTTGTTAATATACGATCCAAAGGTCTGTGAACGTCGCGTTCTAGACACTGTATATATCGTACGTTTATACGTAGAAAATATTAGCCTACGTGGCTCTTTCGTTTTCGCGATCTGGAAACACCATTGGAATCTCTAGAGTCACTAGCGCAGCTGTTTTTCCAAATTCTGACCCAAATCCTCCTGGAGTCGCATACGATCGATAGCCACACAATCGGGTTGGAGTCCATTTCGTAGTTAGAGAGAGTGAGAGAGAGAGGGGGGGAGAGTGGTAGAAAAAGAGAGATAGAAAAAGAGATAGGGTTTATCTATTAAAAGTCCCATTAACAAACGTTTCGGCAAACCGTTGATTATTGTTTCCAACGATTTGGACAATAGCTTTTTCCTTCAACGTTCGTTCCCTCTTTTTCCCCGAAGAGATAATTCAACAAACGCTTTTTTTGTTTTGGCCAGGTTTGGCATCCCGTCGACCAATCGCGTATCTAATGAGATCGATCTATTTTTAACGATACCTTGAAAAATGAACGAAACAACGATCCGATGAACCTTTCCCCCCCTTTCGTTTTAAGATATTAATCGAAGTAACCGTGACGTATACTTAACCGTCAATTAACGTCCATCTAAGTTTACTTTTAAAACGACGACGTTTCTTTTTTTATCTTCTCTTCTTTAATACTTTCTTCTACTTCTACTTCTACTTCTACTTCCTTTTTCTCTCTCTCTCTCTCTCTCTACGGAAAGAGAGGGTGATTCGAAACTCAATCATGTCGCACTTTCACGCGAGTTCAATGGCACAAAAGAGTTCTGAAGCGAGCCCAATATGGTCGATGACAATCGCAAAATTTTCAGTCTGCACATCCACCGACCTCTCCATCAACCCCCCCTTCCTCCCCCTGCTGTCTCCTCGTCCTCCCCTATCTACCACCTCTTCCTCTCTTCCTTCCTTCCTTCCTTCTCTCTCATCCAGCCATTGTCGTTCGTCCATTCGTACGTTCCGTTCACGATCGGTAGCGTTGAAGTATAATCCATGACGCGTTCGCCACGTAATCTGATTATGTGCGCGAGATAGCTTGTAATTAGTTGTATTTGAGCTCGCTATCGTGACCAAAATTTCTTGTATACCGTTTTCAATATTAAATCGCGTCATATCGCGTCTATAAAAAATTATTAATTAACTATAGAAATAATAAAAATTAAATAATGATATATATATTAACTTGTTCGGAAAGTAATTTCGTTTTTTTTTTTTTTCAATGGCAGATAACAAACGATTTTTTCTTTCTTTTATTTTGCGCGTCATATTTAAAATCCGAAACGTTTTGTAAACGATCACATTTGATATTGATTCAATTTTATCGATTAATTTCTCGCGTTGTTATGCGACAATATTTAACATTTTACCAGAGTTCTCCTTTATTATTATTTATTTTTTTTCTTTCTCTGTATCATTTTCAGCTGGACGATCCAAACGCGACGCGTGCATCTTTCAAATTGAAATTTCCAAAAGCAATTTTGACGCTGGCGTTCGCTTAATATATCCTACTCGTAAACGGGCACACGATTTTATTCTACCTTGTACCGTATTATTATACTCTTATAGTAATAAAAGAAGAAAAAAAGAAAAAAAGCAAAATATGACGAAAATTTTGGCTTTGATTTTCTCTTTCGGATACGATGAGAAAAACAAAACTAAGTACTCGACACAAGTCGAAACGCAAAAACGTTTTGAATCACGTTTGATGTGTCTGTTGTTATACAACGTAAAATTGATTTCGAGATTTAAAGGAAAGTTCGACCTAGGTGAACGCAACTAACTAAAATTACTTTTTGAACTTACTTAAAAGACAAAAAAGAAAAAGAAAGAAGAAGGTATGGAAAGAGTATATGATAATTGATTTAGGATTTTCTCTTTGTTCGAAAAACTATAACTCGACGAAGAATATATCATCCTATAGATTACCTGAATACTTATAAAGCTTCTCGTAATTTCTCAAAGAATTTCTTCGCCGGTAATAGTAGTAATAGTAGTAGTAGTTACCTTGCCAAGCTATGAAATCTCGCGGTAACTCGTAACACGGGGCTCGGCACGCGGAAGTTTCTTCGTTATAATAGAACCTATAGCGATTCACGAGATTATCCTTATATAGATACACGTATGTATTATTTGTATACCATTGATTTATGGTGCGTAGATATGATATACGTGAATTACTTATGGATATTTTGTTCTATGGTAAAATTATTACCTACGTTCGATTTATTTAGAAGATAACGAGTAATATAATAATTAACCCTTTTTCAGTGCGGAAGACAAAATGATTTTTAAGAAACATCATTACTACGATTTTCAACAAATATTGAAAAATACATTTGTCATTAATTTCTTCTACCTTTATTTCGTAATATGTTAATTTTTGAATTTTTCTATACGTCATTGGTACTTTTAATTTGACACTTGTTATCTCTTCTTTTTCTCTTATTCTTTTTTTTTTTCTACACTATTATTATATATATAATTTATAAAATTGATTTATACAAATAACCGTGTAATTTTGTTGAACGAAAATATTTGTAGAAATCCAACGGTGCCAATGCAAATCTAAGCGAATAAACACGTCGGATATCCTGAGAAAAAACAAATAGGAGCTTCCGTATATAGAATGAAAAGAAGAAGAAGAAGAAGAAAAAGTAGTAGTGGAAGAGGAAAAGACATAGGACGAAGATAGAAACGTAAAGGGGTTGGGATAGGGGGGGGGTGAAGGTTGTCTCAGAAAATTTACGTCTTCTCTCACTCACTACGCAACTTCGAAGATATCTAGTTGTTTATTTCAGAAACACGGCGTCTATACGACGAGAAGGAACGTTCGCTGGCGTGTGGGAAATCCTAAAAGGGGCTGAAAACGAATATGGAAACGTAGAAGACAAATCTTTGAGATAGATAAGAAAATCTTCAAAGGATATTTCTCTTTTTCTTTCTCTCTTTCCCATTCCTCTTGAATCACTTTGAGCAAACGACCTTGATAAACACTTTACTTTACTACGAGTTTCATATTTTTCAAACCCTTAAAATAAATAGTATCGTATCCGTTTCATCATCCCTCCTTAAACTATTCGCGATATACATTTATACAGTATTTTGTTTTCTTTTCTTTTTCTTTTTCACAGCCACTTTAGATTTTTTTTATTTTTTACGATAACAAAAAAAGAAAAAAAAAAACACGAAGAAAAATCTATTACAACGAATGCGTTTGCTTCGAATGATATTATTCCATAAACGAATATAAAGAACCAACGACGTTGCCTGTAATCATGTTAATCGTCAAACTATTCTTCCATTCTTGTAAATTTTCTCTCATCGCTAGCTCTCACTCTCTCTCTCTCTCTCTCTTTTTTTCTCTGCTCTTAAAAACTATCTTCCACCTCCCAAATACGTTCGTCCTCTAGGAACATTCGCTTCCGTGCAAACGCGACGTTACTCGAGGATAATCCCGTTGTTTTGCATTATCCTTCCCTGTTCCCACTTCAACCCCTCCCCCACCTCCATCCTTTCCATTATCTCAACGAGAGTCCGGTGCATTTTGCCTAGCGATAAGACTTGCATTTTCTCTCTCTCTCTTTCTCTAACTCTCACTCCCTCGCTCTATCTTTCTCTGATTCTTTTTCTATCTATTTCCTATTCTCTCTTTCTCCTTTTCGTAAAAAAAAAAGGTTCGCGTTCGACCGAGGCTTAACGAAAAATTGCTTTCCCGTTGAATTACCTACAGTATCGTGATTCATGCGCGAGAACATAGAGAGAACGTGAAAGAGAAAAAGAGAAAGAACGGAAGAAAGAGAGAGAGAGAGAGAGAGAGAGATGCATACATAGACAGAAACAGAGACAGGGAGAGATAGGAAAATGGAAGGAAAAGAGAGGGAACGGAACGTAAACGGATCTTATCTTGGTCGATGAAGCACGCCGTTCGATATTCCGATATATACACACGCCCTCTGGGCGAGTCTAGCATAATAGAATTCCTCGTTATATAAATTTCGGTGCACATTTTTCTGCCATCCATCGATCTATCTACCTTTCTCGCTATCTCTCTCTCTTTCTCTTTTTCTCACTCACTCACTCGCACACTCACTCACTCGCTCTTTCTTTCCTTCCTGCGAATTCTCGAGTTCCTCTTTCATCTCCTATCCACTACCACTCTAATACATTCCCTCTAACCACCCACCCACCCACCTACCCCTCAACGTCTCCCCGCCCCCACTACTCCTCTCTATCTATTTATCCATCTATCTCTATTTTTTTTTCTTTCTCTTTCTCTTAAATTCGTGCACTACAACGTATCGTTTCATCCCTACCTCTTGCTCTCTCTTTCTCTCTTTCTCTCTCTCTCTCTCTCTCTCTCCCTGTTTTTATCTTTGTATATTTCTATCCTTATTTCTCTCGGCACATTGCTCGGCGAAACGTTCGACGATTCTTCAAACGCACGCACGGTAATGGAATTCGCAGCGCAACGGCGCTCGTTTCTCAAACGATTTTATCCTCCTCAGCGTGTAAAGGGAACAACGGACTCTGTAAAGTGTATCCCTCTCTCTCTCTTTCTCTCTTTCTCTCTCTCTTTCTCTCTTTCTCTCTCTCTTTATCTTTCTCACGCTCTTTTTTTCCTTGTGGTCGATATGAAGAGATTCGCTTCGTCGATTAACTTCCGTTTTTCTTCTTCTTCTTCTTCTTCTTCTTCTTCTTCTTCTTCTTCTTCTTCTTCTTCTTCTTCTACTACTTCTACTTCTACTTCCTCTTCTCGTCTTCTTGTTACTCGTGCGGAACGACCATCGCGTGTTTTACGATATTGTCTATCTATCTCTCTCTCTCTTTCTTTCTTTCTCTACATATACATGTGTACATGCATATATATATAAGCAAACATACATAGTAGACATATGTTCAAATATATATTTTTTTGTTTGTTCATTTTCTGTTTTCCTCTTTCGGTACTTCAGACCGGTACTCCCACGTGCCCTTTTTTCCTTCGAAAAAGGACAGAGTTACACTTCACGCCCCCTCTCTTTGCGTGGATCTTTCATCTCGAGACATTCTTCCATCCCTCTCTTTTCTTTGTCACTCTCTGTCTCTCTCTCTCTCTGGAACCTTTTCGTCTTCTATTCTTTGAATTCGCTTGATGGTTAGCTCGTCGGGGCTTTCCTGCGTATTTTTGTTTGCATTTAATTTGCGCTAGGTATCAGATAGACAACGCGCGCGCGCCCCGGGAAAAATGTTTGCCGAGGATTTTTCTCTTGCAAAGTAGCGGCAGGCCACCATTCCGGCCAGGGTCACCCTTTGCGATTTTCGAGATCAAATTCCTGAAAGGGAGAGAACTCGCACACGTACGAATACTCCTTCTATCCTTTTAATCTTCTTCTTCTTCTTTTTCTTCTTTTTCATCAATCTTAAAGAGAACATTTAATCGAATTGAAAATTTGACGATCTCGAATGATTCCAATCTTCTAATCATTATTTTTAATTTTTTCATAATTTCTTTCGTAATTTCGTAATTTTGTCGTAAGAAAAAAATAGAAGAACACACCTGTGAAAATAACGAAAAAATTAATTGTGCTCATAATTATGAAAGTGGTTAAAAAAAAATAAGTTTATTATAGTTATTTCACGTCACATTATTTTAAACTAAATGAATTCAATGTAATTTTCACGATATTGTCAAAAATGAACCGTTGTATAGTGTTTGTTATTTCAATATTATATAGAATTCATTTAATGTTCAAATGCAATCCTTTAAATATCTCGAAACAAAAAATATATGACTTAGACCACTTTCATAATTATGAGCACAATTTTCCTTTTATACTTTCCGCGTTTAAATTAACGTTAGATCGGAAATAAATTGACGATTCATATATTTATCTCGTACGATTATAGGGGAACGTATTTACGTAAGCAAATCAAAATATTCTCTACGTCGGTCAATTTAATACGAATATCGTATTGGAACAACTCACGCACGAAACTTTAATGGCTACTCCTCCGAATCATCTCTTTTTCTTCTTTTTTATTTTTCTTTTTCTTTTTTTTTTTTTATCTCAAGAGCCAACAATTTTGTTCATCGACATTCTCGTTTGGAAATTCGTCAAACGTAGTTAACGATGAAAGGAAGGAAGGATATAAATCGACGGGGGGGGCGTAGTAAATTGTAAAATAACTCTCGAACCATAAGTCACTTTAGAAAGCTTCATTTTCTAAGGAGTTATCGAAACGTCTATTGATTCGACAAACGTTTGCCGTTTGTGGACGACACGTAGTGTACCGTTCTGTAATTTCCTCGTAGCAGCAAGGTTGCATTGTTGTTGTTGTAGTTGTAGTTGTAGTAGTAGTTCTAGTAGTAGTAGTAGTAATGTAGCGTTCGTTGAATCCTTTTTTCTCGATTTACGTTGCTTTCTTTTAACACTTCATCCCTATCTCCGTTTTCTTTCTCTCTTTTTCTGTAGGAAAACATTTGCTCACACTTTTGAAATGTTCACGCGTCCTTCGTGCGAAAATTTTCGTACTCGTTACCGAAACGAAAATTAACCTTTGACGTCTAAACATCGTCTGGAAACTTTCGAAAAAGTCAACGACCTGTCGTCTCGTTTTAAACTCACTCACATTTATAAACCACACCACGCGACAATTTCTCAATCGAACGAAAAACTAATCGAATATTTGTGCGACAGACGTTACTTTTTAATCCTTTGCACTCGAGGCCTGTTTCGGTTGCGCGAACCAGCAACTCGAGACGATTTCGGCCAAATTAAGTAGACATTTTACAGGTACTTTAAAAACATTTATAAACAAACAAGCGTATAGAAATAATAAAATATCATCAGTTTATTCATTTATATGTCGAAAAAAACAAACTTTGATAAATACTACACTCTGTAATTAGTTTTAGTGTGATATTTAGTGAAACAATAGTCAAGATGCATTCTTGGTTTATCAGGACACGTATCACAGTAATACGAAATTTCCCGTTTACCTCCAGTCGTGTTACGGTCAGAGCAAACCTTGCAGTCCCTTTTTGTGCCGTTTTGCTAAGTCGCTTGATTTAAGATTTCAAATAACTCGGGCGCTGCAGCAGCGTTGCTCGAGTTGACACTTGAAATCGGCTGGGCGCCGTATCGGCGCCGCTCGAGTGCAAAGGGTTAATATCACATATTAATGCGAATAAAATAGAATTGAGAAGTAGTAACGGGTAGAGAGATCAGACCGAATGGAAGTTACTACTTTATTCCTATGCGAGCAATTGTTTACGCATATTTGCGTTATTATGAAAATAATATTGTTATTACGAATTTGTGTATCTCAAAATCGTACCGTTAAAGAAAAGAAAAAGAAAAAGAAAAAAAAAAGAACAGAGAGACCATTAAGGAGTTATAAAAGATATAAAACATATGACTAGTTTATTTGAAAAAGTACGCGTAATAGAATCTCTTCATTGTCGCGTGCGTGTTTCGGTTTTGCCGAGTAAAAAAATGACGGCAAGGATGAAAGACGATCGCGTGTAACTGGGACGTTTCCTTCTTGAGCCTTACTTCGAAACAATTCGCGTGTCGCTCGTGCTTACATCGTGATTATCGTTCCACAACGATCGTATAAAAATGAAAGAAATAAAAGTACCGATGGATATTGCCAAAAGGAATCGAGAACGAAAGATGCAAGCGAGTAGACGACGGATAAATTGGCCTCGTGAAATTATTTCGAAGAGTAGATGAAAGGAGGGAAACAATTATAGGAAAGAAACTGAACAACAACGAAAAAAGGATGAAAACAAAATTAGCCAAATTTAGAGTCACGTATATAAACTACGTATATATACATATATAAGCAAACTAAATCAATTTAATCGTAGCTTAGATTCAAAATCTAAATCTAAATCGTCCAAAAGTTTTAACAAACATTTGAAACATTATTATTAATAAAAATGAATTCCTTAATTTTCCATAATCCAATAATTGTTCGTATCTATTATACAAAAATACGATCTCACTTCGTAGATGATGCAACGATTAAATGATTGCAAATGAAATAGAATAAAATGCAAATATTACAAGACTTTATAGAAGGGATTAATGAATTTTTCTTTTCCCATAGAATGCGTGTGTTATAGAGCCGATTAGTATATCATCAATAAAATTTCTATCTCGAGATTAACGTTAATTGGCAATAAATTAGAATATATTTGGAAGTGATCTTCGTGCGAGTCGATCGAATGTTAGCCATTTATCTGTTTGGACAGCTTATGATCGTAAATGTCAATCATTGTAAATCCGTTTCCAGAGACTGCAATACTGACAGACGAACGACGTGGAATAATTTACGGTAAATCTCGTTTGTCAATGGATATATCTTTGTCAAAATTATTGCCTTATTTCGAACGGTCAAAAGCTACCTACGTAGTTTGTCCCGATTGCTAATCGATAGAAAAGAGAATCAATGAAAGAAAGAAAGAAAGAGAAAGAGATAGAAAGAAGAACACACACAGAGAGAGAGAGAGAGAGAGAGAGAGAGAGAGAGAGGGTGGGAGGGAGGGAAATGAACGTCAATTTCGATCGATTTCCCAAACGAGGGACGTAAATACGTTAATTGTCAGTAAATCGAAGCGTATGAACGCTGGACAACCATTCTCAGTAGCGATCCATCCAAACGCTATCTAGATCATCCCCTTTTCCCATTTATCCCGTTATTATCGTTCAATGGAAGAACGAGGATGGATTGTCGATCTCGTTGGATCAATTTCAACTGTAATTATTCTTCCAAAATCTTTGACGACGTGATAGTAATTATACGTAGCAATGGTGATAAGAAAATAAAAACTAAGTTAGTTAAAAAAAATAAAAAATCATATAAATTATAATACTATATATATATATATCTCGAGGAAAAGAAAAAAAACAAAAGTTTATATATATCTAATTAACGTTTGTTTAAATTGTGAATAGAACAAAAAGCAACATTAAATACGCTTTTATCCATTTCTTCCTTGGGGATAATCGATCTCGTCTCGATAAACGTTAATAAAAACTCAAAAGTTAATAATTAAATCATTTTCTCGTCAAAGAAAAAGTAAAATTCATTTATACTGTAATCATTTTATTTTACATCGAGCAAGAAGAACCTCTCTCTCTCTCTCTCTCTCTCAACGTTCTGACTATTTCTTTCTGCTCACTCTATCTCTCTCTCTCTGTTCGCTATTATTATAATCTAAGTAGGTATAGATTCAAAGTTAAAATTAGACATTTAAAAAAAGAGGCGGTGGGGGAGGGGAGGACTGCTGCTTCCCTTTTGCATTCGTTGCATATTTTGTGAATGGAAAAATCCAATTTTCAGCACGGTCGGTTACGAGCAACGTGGCCCGTTCGTTATCGCCTCACCGTTAAGCGTCGAGCACTGCGTTTAATCTCCGATCTACGATTATATATGGCATGAGTTTCCCTAGAGTTATACAATATTGGATCGACCGAAATTTGAACGGGACCCACACCTGCTCTCTATGGATCTCTTTCAATTGATTTTCTTCTTCTTTTTCTTTTTTTTCTTCTTTTTTTTTCCTTCCAAAAAGACAACAACGCGAAGACAAAAACTGGTGTGTGTACTTATGTACGCACGTAAGAAGTTATACTTCTTTGCCGTACCAAAACGAATATAACCTCAATAACCTCAAAAATAACTTCAAAAAAAAACTTAAAAAAAAAATAATAATAATAATTATATATATAAGAAAGAATAAAAAAAAGAAAAAGAAAATATCAAAATATAGATATCAGTCCACACTAAATATAAGAGAGATATATCGAATTACTTCACGCGTCAACAGCCATGGCGCGGTTACAGCATTAGTTCTCGCTCGATCATTTAAGTAAAGCAGCGCTGAGTACGATTAGTATTTGGATGGGTGACCCGCTTGAGAAAAAAAGGAGGGAAGAAGAAGAAAAGACAACTTCATGCCGTATACTTGAAATCGTTTTACCGCGCGTCGTTAAATACTGACAAACTTCATGGTGTCGTTTTTCCAGACGCTCAGAACAAAATCACTCCCCATTACATTTTCCCCAACGCGCCAAAAGAAGTATAACTTCAAAACAATGTTCAAAACGTAGATAGACAAACTCGTATTGTCTTTTCGAAATGAAAGAAAAAAAAAAGAAGCGAACAATTTTTTCAAATAAATCATCGTAAAATGAAATTACTTTCGTATAAACGTGTATACGCCTTTATTTTCACGAAGATCATTTTCAAGCACTCGAGTTTCGTACGAGAAAAGATTAGGAACGAAATAAGTCGATTGGAAGAGAAAACGCAGGAAGGTTATTCGAACTGGCAAGTATCGCATTAGAAAAGGGGAATCATTTGGTGGAAACGTTTCTTGTATTGTTCGTAATACGTACACGTTCGCGAGTAGAAAATACACGTATTCCACGTATACATACATACATACATACGTACATACAGTTATATATACACGTAGGAAGTAAAACGCGTTTGCCAGCTAGTTATATACTGGTTGCTTCATTGGTCCAGTCGTACGAGATAAATACGAGCTACGCGCAGAGAAATAGAAAATTTTTCAAAACTGTACTCGTACACGTTTTCTCTTAGCCGACAACCTTTGAGTATAGTAAGCTTTGTTTTATTCCTTATCGTACAATTTCTTTCTTTCTTTCTTTCTTTCTTTCTTTCTTTTCTTTCTCTTCTCTTCTCATTGGTCGTCGTCGTAGTTCGTCAAGCTGCCAAGTAGTAAATAACAGCAGTAATAGCGCAGCTCGTGAGAATCGTCGGGGACTCCCGATGGAGAAAAAAGTCCCGTTTTAAAAGAGAAGAAATATTAATCCAAGTTGTTAGTTAGACACGCGCGTAACTATGAGACATGACGACTGTTTCCAACTGCACGTATTTTTAAACGAACATCCCTCCCCTACGCGCAAACTTCTGGTTGGAAATGCACCGCGATACGTTCTCGGAAGATGATACATCTCGTGCGTATAACGGAAATAGAAAGAGAGAAAAAAAAAGAGAAAGAGAGAGAGAGACAGGAGAAGAAGATAAGAACGAGATATTAAACGTACGCGAAATGAGTAGAAAAAACAAAAAATTAGTAGAATAGTAGTACGAAAGCACGATGGGGGTGGGAAAAAAAAAAGTAAGAGAAAGAGAAAGAGACACGGACGCAAAATAAATAAAAAGAAAAAAAAGGGAGAGTAAACGAGTAGCCCAACTATGATAAATGCTCGACACACATCATGCTCGCGACGCATGTCCTTCAAAATGGCTACAATGCCGGCTCGTACCTATTATGCTAAAATGCAATCTCCTGATAAGCACTGGCGCGCATTGCAGACCGCTTAATCTCACCTATCTACCGAGAGAGTGAGATAGAAAGAGACAGATAGAGGGAAAGAGAGAAAGAGAGAGAGTTAGAGAAGGGAAAGGGGGGAAGTGAATGAGAGAGGGAACGGATAGGAGGGAAACAAAACGGGAACGAGAGACTGCTTTGGGTGGGTGATTCGGGATAAAGAGCCAGGATCGGTGGTTGTGTGGCTGATGGAGGATGAGTATGAAGAGGAGTAGGAGGAGGAGGAGGAGAAGGAAGAATAGCAGCCAGAGACAGACGGAAAAGATAGAAAGAGAGTAACACAACGTCATGTTTAAAGAGGGGGGAGGGAGGGATGCGGGGTGCTGGGGGGGTGGGGAGACTGTAGAGAGTTCGGTAGAGATAGGAGAAGAAATAAATTTTCCGATCGATAAAAGCGTCCGGTTAAACGTCAAACGGGGTTTTTCCTTCGTGCGGGAAGTACTTTCGATATTTGACAAAAAGTAAAACCAATCGTCATATACAAATACAATGTGTAGGTATGTGTGTATATTTAAAATAAATACCTACATGTTCGATTATACGGGTAGATATAAGCTTTTATTTCACGAAACACGTCGTTGGTGACTATGTCGATACACACTTCTATTACAACCCCTCTTTTAAAATATCTATCGAACACCCACTACCCCTAATATCAATACCATTGTAACTTTGAAACTAACCAATCATTTCTTTCGTCTCTCTCTCTCTCTCTCTCTCTCTCTCGATGTTTTTTCTTTTTCTTTTGTTTTCTTTCTTTTTCGTATTTAACAATAAATCGAGATAAAAATAAGTATGCTGATACGTAAGAAGAGACTTTAACATTTTTCTTTTTCTTTTTTGTCTACCACATTGTGTCGTCCTCTCTCTCTCTCTCTCTCTCTCTCTCTTACTATTTTATTCGTAGTTTTTCTTTTACTTTCTATGTTTTGATCTCTTTCCCTGAGTTTTACTCGTGCGAAAAAAAAAGGGGGTAAAAATATAGGGTGCCGTTTCGAGTCGTAGCGAGGAGTACCGGAAGTGACGCAGTTGACGCAGCGAATACAAAGAGATTGGTCCTATTTTTTGTGGTCGAATCGTTGCTATGAGAGAAAGTTTGTGCTTTTTTAGCCACGAAAAAAAGGCTTGCAAAAAGAGGAAAGGATAGAAAAAAAGGAAGGTAGAGAGAGAGAGAGAGAGAGAGAGAGGCTGATGATGCTTTTCGACTGCTCGACTGTTGCCCTACGGCACGGTTCAGGGCAGGAGAAACGCGCGTTTGAAATTGTTCCGATCGCGGTACGGTGTGTGGTGTGCGATGCTTTTCTACGACCAACACCAACCACCTCGTTCGTGTCTTTTTGCGAGGGAGAGTTGAACAAAAAAAAAAGAAAAAGAAAAAGAAAAAAGAATAAAGAAAAGACCAAATACGAGATAGAGAGACAGAGAAAGAGGGAACAAAAAAGGAAGAAATAAAGAAGAAAAAGCAAATAGAAAAAGAATATGAAAAAGGAATAGGCAACGTTGATCATTGTCGAATATATCGGCTGGACTTTCTGTTGCGTCTCTACTACAGAGTTACCACTCTTCTCATACATTTGTATGGGGTTTTCTGGTCCGACAACGCAAGTTTTCTACACCTGAACGGGAGTTACAGTCGAACGGGAAGAATTTCAAATAGTAAAGTATTATATATATATATATATCTTTATAAGAGAATAGTAGCGTAGACATATACTTGGTAAATACATAAAAAGCATACAAAGCAAAAGGTAAAAACGTAGGAATATGGGAACACGCGAAGGTTTATTCGGTGTATAAACAAAAATGAAAAGTACGATGTGTCTAGCGTACGAATCTAACGCTAGGAAACTACTGATCGAGAAAAAAGAGAGAGAGAGAGGGAGAGACAGAAACAAGAAATAACAAAATCTTACACGTTGAAATACGCACGGATATTCCCAAAACTCGGATAAATAAAGGAAAAATTTAATATAAACGCAAAGCAAAATCGGACACGGTTGGAATAAAAAAAAAAAATTGAAAAGGGTTAGAAAGAAAAAACAAATTATTATCTCGACAATCTTGCGGTAAATCGGTCGCTGCCGTCTTACATTTGGATTTGATCGAATTTTGTTATCAAAAGAAAGATCTCTCGTTCTTTTATCTTTCTCTATTTTCTTCCTTCCCTTCCTTACTTCGATGTGTTCGAATAGTAAGAACTTTAGCCTTGGTTGTACCTTCTCTCTTCCCTTCTTTTTTTCTTTCTTTCTTTCTTACTTTCTTTTCCTCTGTCTCTATCTGCAGTTTGAGTCCTTGGAGCCAAACTATGATTGGCACGTCTTAGTCAGCCGATTAAAGGAAGTACTATTTCCGTCGACTCGCGGCAACGAAATCGTTCGCCGTTTAGTTCTCTTGGTAGTAGGAACATTCGGAAAGTTTAGATACCTCTCCGAGATCCTCTTCCAGGCGAACGAATAAGCAGGTATTAAGGGCTTAGACCACAGATCGAATTCGAAGTACCTACGTAGCTTTCACGTCTATCTCTCTCTATCTATCTTTCTCCCTTTCTCTCTCTCTCTCTCTCTCTCTCTCTCTCTCTTTCTCTCCTCAGTTACTCTTTTTTCTCTTACACTCCTACATAGCAAAGACGATCGGTCCGGGGGGTATCTTCCAGTGGAGAAAAGGGGAAAGTGGGATGGTCGAGGCGTCGAGAGGGTAAGAAGGGAAGGCAGGAAGAAGACTCCTTAAAGAGGGATGAGTTAAAGCATTGAGAATAGTCCAAGTACTCGGGTGGTTTCGCAGCCGAAAGATTTGGTAGAAGGAGCCAGCTAGCTAGCTTAAATCGAGAAGGAGGTGGTGGGGGAGGGGAGGATCATTGTTGGAAATTCGTACGAGTTCGGCGTCACCAAAATTCGCGAGAAATTTCGTCGATCGACGAGCGAAAGCGTGAAGATTGAAAATTAATCGATCGAAAGTAATTCCTAATAGATTCCTACCAATCGTATTTAAAAATATCCCAGCCGTGGTGGGAGAGATGGAGGGAGAGAGGAAGGGAGAGGGAGAGGCGTGTGTTAAAAGCGGAAATTAAAATACGTCTATCTGCGATGCGAACAGAGATACATAGATAGATAGATAAATAGATAGTTGGAGAGAGAAAGAGAGCGAGAGAGAGAGGGTGGGAGGGAGGGAGATAGAATGAAATATGTTTCGCGTTCTAATAATTTTGCTTTAGCTCGCCGGATTACGATTAATTAGATTCGAATTTAACCGACCAAAATGGCGACCGTTTTGTCGACGTTTCGTTGTATTTTGCCGGTTCGATGGTGACGCTTTACGAACGATTAAGTTCGTAGGAAGCGGAACGAAAGCGTAACCGTTGATAAAATTTACACCCCACTCTCATCCCTTCTCCCCGCTCTTCTTTCTCTTTATACCTTTATATTTGAATATTCGACGAGTAGGACTCTCTCTCTCTCTCTCCCCTCCCTTCGAACAAAGGGTAATAGCTTGTTCTGGAACGATCATAAATCCAAGCACGTTAAAGATGTTAATAGATAAAATCATACGAATTCGGTCAGAAAATTGTTCGAGGGGAGGTGGGGGTTTAGGGTAGTTTCGGAAAATCTCAGTGCTGTCAAGCCGGAGGCTAATCCAAGAAAGACAGAGAAAGAGAGAGAGAGAGTCGCGTTTAAGACGAACGAGGTTGTAGAAATTTCTGAGGAAGAGGAGGAGACGAGGCCGCTTAATTTCGTGGAATTTCAGCCGATGCCAGAGTCCCTTTCTCTCTCGCTTCCGGATAGATTAAATCTCGTGTCTCCTCCTCGGTGTTGGACGGTCTAAAGCTCGGCTTAGATTTCTCGACATGCTTCTCCATCTCTCTTTCTCTCTCTCTCTCATTCTCATTCTCATTCTCATTCACATTTACATTATCTCTTGTTCTCTTGTCCAGCACTTTCGTATATATTCCTGTTTCTTGCTAGCATTGAATACATAAATGACATATACGTACACGTGGAACCACCGTCAACAAGATTGCAGCATTAAACTCGTAGAGAAACGACCTTTCATTTTCTTGCTCACCGACCAGAAAAGATCATCGTCATCGGCGTTGGTGCGTGATTACGAGAAGGGACAACAACTATAGTGCTGTTGCTGCTTGCTTGCTTGCTGCACTATGCTATCCAGATGCGCCCGAGAGAAGTAGTCATGCTTACGAACACTAAAGGGAAAAAATAGAAAGAGAAAGAGAACGAGTGAATGAGCGAATGAAAGTGGAAAAGAACGAGAGAGAGAGAGAGAGAGAGAGAAAGAAGGAAGGAAGAAAGAAAGAAAGAACGTGTGCGTATCGGTGGCGCAGCTGTTTACAATTTCGTACGCGTTTTCGGCCTCTCTCTCTCTCTCTCTCTCTCTCTCGTATATGCGTCAAGGAAAAGTGAACTGTAACGCTTGCACAGCGACGACGACGTTGCAGCTGCCACATTCTCCGGTAATGTGTTCTACATGCATCTATATGTGTGTGTATATTTTATCTATACCTATTTATATATAGATTTATATATATTTGTGTTTTTCAACTAAACGTGTCGTCCTTCTCATCCTCGACAGAAACATGTACATTCACACGTGTGAGTACATTTTACCTATACCTATTTATATATATTTGTGTGTGTATGTATGTAGGTATAGATGGCCGAGGTTCACCACGGACGTCAAACGTCTTGTCAAATAGTTGTCGACTATACGCGTACACTTTTTTCTCTTTTCCATTCTCTCATTTATTTTTCTATTTTACACTCCAATATTCCCATATTTTTGCGTCAACATTTACCACCGGTTTAGTGGCCGACAAAGCTCGTAAAACCGCGATCAAAAAATGATTTATTTATTGTACCGATTTTTTTCTTCTTTTTATTTTTTTTTTTTCTTTTTTTTTTCAATTTCTTCGTGCGCGATCGTTTCGCTCGATTAAAAAAAAGTAGATAAAACGATTCTTTTGCGTAACGTTAATCGAAAATGTAGGTACCTTTAACAGATCGTTTATTAGTTACGTCAACATAATCGTAGTTAGCTTTTTAATAACGTTGTATTTGCCAAAATTCCTCCAACACGGAGTCCTCCGGCGATTGGATTAAGCTTATTATAAGGAGGTGAAAAGGTGAATTAGAATAAAAAAACACGTGGTTGAGCCAATAAGTGCAATGCTTTATTGGCTCGTCAGGGAAAAAGCCTTGCGGCAAAAAACCCTGGTTGTTATTAATACAATGGACGACGATGGATCACGGATTGTGTCCGTGATCAACTTCTCGTCATGATTAACCTTGATGGTCAATCTCGTTGAAAGAAATAGAAATTATATCTCTCACCGTTAATTGTCGCCTCTACGTCTACTACCGGGTTACCACCTCTACGTCTTTTACCGGGTTATCGCCTCTACGTCTATCACCGAGTATATCTCCTCAACGTCTATCACCGGGTATATCTGTAAGACGTATTCGTCTTAACAGATGAATTCTTTGCCTCTCTAATACTCCTTTCGCTTGTTGTCTCCGGGTGTTTAGTTTCCAAGTGTCCTCGTAGGCGTCCAGCGGTTGAATAGACCGAATGTCTTTTGTAATGAGCCCTGCAGGGTGCTCTCACTCGACGGTCGAGTGGTGGGGTTATGCATGCTAGTTACTAGTAACTCTCTATCGAATTAGTGGGCGCATAGTAATCTCGTATTTTAGTTACAATCGATTTTCGGCTATGATCGATTCCGATCGTACATACTCCCCCCGTTGAGAGGGTACCTATCAACAATATTCTTAACCTACGTAGGTATGACGTTAATTTCTTAATTTAGGTTACAATGGGTTTGTCGTAGATCGTTTAGCGTCGTTATAATGTCGCTGGCCAGGCGACTTATATATCTTGTATATCTTGTACGTACAAGCTTATCTATTGCAAATTACATTATGTCTTAATATTTCGTCTAGCGTGCATACTTAAACTATTCATCTATCACTTAATAAAGGACAGATGGTTGTCGCGTTTCGCTTGATGTTTCCGTGAGTAGTTTTTATGGTTACTACCCGAACCACGTCGTCTTCTCCGGGATGGACGTCTATGATCCGTCCCAATTGCCACCTCATGCAGGGTTGATTTTTATCGATGAGGATGACTATTGTGTCCTTCTCCAGTTTATATTGGGAATTATTCCATTTCTGTCGTTTCTGCAGCTCGCGTAAATATTCGATGTACCACCGTCGCCAGAAGTCTTGTCGCACCTTTGTAATGTGCTTCCATGACGATAGTCGATTTATCGGCGTGTTTTCGTAGTTTTCTTCTGGTAGCATATTAAGAGGTCTTCCTACTAAAAAATGTGCAGGTGTTAGAGCTGTCGCATCGTTCGGATCTGACGAAATAGGGCATAAAGGTCTCGAATTTAATATGGCTTCGATTTCGATCGCGAATGTGTTCAGTTCCTCATATGTAAATAAGGTTCTCCTACCACCCGTCTAAAATGGTGTTTGAATGACTTAACCGCGGCCTCCCATAGACCTCCGAAATGAGGTGATAATGGGGGGTTGAAGTGCCACGAGATTCTTTGGTCGGTCGCGTAATTATGGATCTTTGTTTTGTACTCTTCCGATTCGATTAACGCGTATAATTCCCTTAATTGGTTGTTCGCCCCGACAAAATTGGTACCGTTATCCGAATATACGTGCGATGGAATCGCTCTTCGCCCCGTGAAGCGTCGAAAGGCGGCCAGAAAAGCGTCTGTTGTCAAGTCGCTGACTAACTCGATATGCACGGCCTTTATGCACATGCAGACGAAGATGCACCCGTATACCTTCACGCGACCCTTATTTCGGTATTTCTTTTCTTTCACATAGAGTGGACCAAAGAAATCCACTCCAGTGTGGGAAAACGCGATGGTTTCTTGGACTCGAGATCTCGGTAGATCGCCCATTTTGTATTGTATGCCAGATGCACGGAATCGAATGCAACGTACGCAATGACGTACGATTTTTCGCACTTGATTCTTACCGTCCAAAAGCCAAAATCGTTGGCGTATAGCGTAGAGAGTAGTTTGTATGCCGGCGTGAAAATTTTGTTCATGGAATTTCCGGATGAGGAGATCGGTCACGTGGTGGTGCGATGGTAATAATATTGGACATTTCTCCTGGAAAGGTAAGTTCGCATTCTTTAATCGGCCTCCTACTCGAATCAAGCCCGTTTCATCGATGATTGGGTTTAGCGCGGCGAGTCTTGCGCCCTTTACTCCCCCCGATTCAGTTAATCTATCCTTTTCGGCGCGAAATTGTTCATTTTGTATGAGCCTGAGTACGTGTCGTTCTGTATCTATTATTTCCGCGGTCGAAATTTCTCCCCGATATGAATTGGTTTTGACCCATCTTCTACATCTAGCTGTGATTCTAATAATCGCGTGTAGTTAGAGAATCGCCGAAAGATGCTCTCCGGTTCGATCCGTGTCATCAATAATGGAATTTTTTTAAGTTCGGGTAGTTCGTCTGTCTCTGTTTCGGTCTGAATTGGCCATTCAAGTTCCGGTCGGTGAAGCCAAGAAGGGCCATGAAACCACGAATTGTTTTTTATGAATTCGCGTGGAAGTTGTCCGCGAGATAATGCGTCCGCGGGATTGTTCTCTGTACGTACGTGCCGCCACGTGATCCCTACACAAATTTCCTGGATTTCGCGTACGCGATTCGCCGTGAATTGTTTCAACGTGTTGGGATCCTTTCTTAACCAACCTAATACAATCGTGGAATCGGACCAAAAGATTATCTTGTTAGGTCTTATTCCGCAAGATGCCCGAATCTCTCTATATAGTCGAGCAAGCGTTAATGCTCCACACAATTCTAATCGCGGTATGGTCGTGTCCTTAAGTGGAGCCACGCGGCTCTTCGCGCAGAATAATCGTATGTGTACGTTACCAACTTGATCTCGCGATCTTACGTATAAACTGCCACCGTAACCCGCCTGACTCGCATCGCAAAATCCGTGGATTTGTACTTCAATGTGATTATCAATGATCAAACGTCTTTCAATGGTCAAATTGTCAATTAATTTTAATTGTTCTGCGAACCTTGTCCAGGAGGAATGCAATGCATTAGGTACCGACTCGTCCCACTCGACCTTAGTTTTCCAGCAATCTTGGATCAAGATTTTAGCTGTTAAGATAATGGGGCCTAATAATCCCAGTGGGTCATATATTTTCGCGATTTCCGACAGTATCCGACGTTTTGTGATTTTCTCATGAAGGTCTATCGGCGCGACTGTATAGATCAAATGATCATGATGTGTATTCCATGAAATTCCGAGTGTCTTTAGGATCGATGTTTCTCCGGAGAAGAATTCGACGTTAACCTTTTTTGTATCTAATTTATCGAGAATCGGCCTATAATTGGAAGCCCATTGCCGTATGTTAAAACCGCCTCGTTTTAATATCTCGATGGTCTGGTCTCGTATTCTCCCGAGTGTCTCTACATCGTCGGTTCCCGTGATGAGATCGTCGACGTATAAATCTCGGTTTAGAATCTCAGCTCCGAGGGGATAATTGACGCTTTCATCCGTCGCTAGTTGCTTTATGGTCCGAATGGCGAGAAAGGGTGCTGACGCTATACCGAATGTAACCGTATTGAGCTCGAACGTACGAATTCGATCCTTATGTATCCAAAATATACGTTGATATTGCCGATCGTCCGGATGTATCCATATCTGTCGATACATTTTCTCTATATCCGCGGTTAACACGTATCGATATGTACGAAATCGCAGTAAATGCTCCACTAATGTGTCCTGTATCGTAGGCCCGACTAACAATGTACTATTAAGGGAAATGCCCTGACTATTCTTTGCAGAAGCGTCGAATACGACTCGAACCTTCGTCGTTGTGCTGGTTGATTTAATAACGGCGTGGTGGGGAAGATAACAGCCGCCCGTCGGGTCGTCCTCGACAAGCGACATGTGTCCTAATGTTAAATATTCCTGCATGGTGCGCTCATACTCTTTCCGAAGTTCCGGATTCGCGTTCAACTTTTTCCATAGGTTGTGGAAGCGGCGTAAAGCTATATGATACAACTCGCTGTAATCGTGTCCCTTTTCGCGGAATGGTAAACGTACTATATATCGTCCCGTTTCGTCGCGTTTTGTATTTTGAGTATAATGGGTTTCGCATTCTACTTCCTGTGTTCCTTCCGTTCGCGTCACGATCGCGTCCTCGATTAACCAAAACCTTTCTAATTGGTCTCTCAACTCTGTGGTCGCGAACAGTGCGGTTTTTTCTTTGATTCTTCCGAGTCGATTCCGCCGACGACTACCCAACCTAACTGCGTCTTTTGAAGTATTAGATCGCCGCGGGCGCGTGACAAACGAAATTGTCCAACGGACATAAGGGATAACGTGGCTCCGGAACCTATCAAAATATCCACTGGTCGCGGTAAGTGAAACTGAGGGTCTGCTAATTTTCGATCGATTGGAATCTTAATAAGTTCTCGAGGAAAGACTTCGCTTGGAACTTGGTCGGCTATCTTGGGTACGATGAGTAATGAAAGGTTCCGTTTATATCGACTATCTAAGGATTGAATTGTTATCTCGATAATACCCGTCGATCGAGTTCGTGTATCATTAATGGCATTGATAGGAATTGAATACGGTCTGATTGGTAAACGTAATTCCTTCGCGACGTCTTCGGTTATAAAATGCGCTGCTGCGCAGGTGTCTAATAGTGCGCGGCATTGCTTATAAGTTCCGTCCCCCCTTCTCACGCGACACATCGCGCTCATGAGTAATTGAGGCGTTGTGCCTCGCGGGTTAACATGAAAAACTGGCCTAAGTCACAATGTTTTAGAATCGGTTTGAGACGCGGTCGCGACAGCTTCCCTTTTTGGCGACGGGCTTTCATAATTTTCCGCGTGATTATTTGAATCAGTTCTATGTAACGATGTATGATGCGGTCTGCAGCAAATCTGACAAAGTGGACCTGAACAGTTTCCTACATGTCTTTTTAAACAATTTGGACATAATCTCCGAGATTTTACTACTGTCCATCGCTCGAGCGGTGTCATGCGTCCGTATCGACTACAACGAAATAGTGCGTGAGAATCTCTTTTACAAAGGGTGCATTTCTGTTTAATCTCCGTGAGAAATGTACGCGTGGGTCTTACAATTTGTCGTTTCCGCGGTCGTAACGCGGTCGGTTCGGTGCGTTTACGTTTTTCGCGGGGCTCGTCTTTGATATCCGTCGTTAGCTTCTCCGAAGCACTGTATCGGTGGTCTATCTCTTTTAAAAATTTATAGAGTTCCTTGAGGGTAGGGTAATCGTCCGAATTGAGTTGTCGATCCCATTCTTCCCGAACGCGACGAGGTAAAAGGCGCTCGATAACGCGCACTGTTAGGGCATGAGGCTCGTTAAACGAATCAATCATGTTGAGATATGCCTCCGTATCTCTTATGAGTTTTTGAATCCCTCTTGCCGAATCATCCTCGGAGTGTGTTAAATCCAGAATCGCGTCGAGAAGTCTTGCTAGCAGTACGCGTTTTCTATCGTATTTTTCTAATAATGCTTCCCACGCGAGTTTGTAATTCGACCCGTCCCCTGAATATAGTGTAATCACTTCGAGTGCACGGCCCTGCAATGCATCTCGAAGATAGGCGTGTTTTTCTAGATCGGATATGTCCGACCGCGCGTCTATCAGAGTTAAAAAACCTTTCTTAAATTCTAACCATTTTTCTAATCTTCCATCAAATTTAGGTATCTCAATTCGTTTTAATTTAATCGGTCGGTCGGTCGTACTCGTCTGATTTGAAATTATACTGTTATCGTTCGGAATGTTAGCCGCGGGTATTGGATTTGGGTGAACTCTTGCTTCTATGGCATGGTACCGGCGTAATATTAACATTACTTCTTGTATTTCTTCTTCCCCTAAATCCTCATCATCACACTCCAGTTGTGCCTGATCGTATGCTTCTAAGTGTTTCGTGATTTTCTTAAATCGACCTACTAATGTTGTTTCATCTAATCTCTCCCCTTCAATTTCTTGTTCAAAAATTGTCAATTGCATTTTTAATGTCCTTCGTAACCGATTCAAACGTTCCTTCGGTTCCATCGTTTACCGGTTTAATTATCTTACTTTTCGAAGATGGGTTAATGTAAATTATGTTGAATACGAAGATTTTAATATATGAATTTTTGTTATAATGCGTCGGGTTTCCGATTACGCGGTTACGGTCCTGAGCTGTGAGTTGGTAAAGAAGGGGGTGGGGGTCCCTTATCTATCGGCTCTATCGACGTCACGATTTCGTCGTTGCTTAATCTTATGTTTGAAAAAGTATCGTTGCTAAGCGATGTAACCGTGGAAACTGTTATCGCTCTTTGTCCGAAAACAAAGCGATTTGAAAATATGTATCGTTGCTAAGCGATGTAACCGTAGAAACAAAGCGATTTGAAAATATGTATCGTTGCTAAGCGATGTAACCGTAGAAACAAAGCGATTTGAAAATATGTATCGTTGCTAAGCGATGTGACCGTATAAACTGTTATCGCGCTCTTTGTCCGAAGACAAAGCTATTTTCAAATTCTATTAATATACGTTACTTCGGTTAAAATTTGAAGTGGATTCGAATGAGTTGTTTCCGATTTTAATATACCAATTTAGTAAGAAAGATGAGAGAAAATAATAAAATTTATACTAGAAATTACGAACTTCTACGGGGTTCGAAGACGTAATTTCCTATAGAATATTTTATAATATTTAAAGTGGATACGCATAAACGTATGCACAAATGATGCAATCTACTTATCTCCCTTTCGAATCCTTTGTGATGACTAGCTCGACGTGGCAGCGTGTATGTTCAGGAACTAGATTTTCTCAGTGGCGATTCCGTATACGCAGCTTCACTCAAACCAGGAATCAGAAATTCAGACCTCACAGGAGGCACCAAAATGTATTTGCCAAAATTCCTCCAACACGGAGTCCTCCGGCGATTGGATTAAGCTTATTATAAGGAGGTGAAAAGGTGAATTAGAATAAAATAAAACACGTGGTTGAGCCAATAAGTGCAATGCTTTATTGGCTCGTCAGGGAAAAAGCCTTGCGGCAAAAAACCCTGGTTGTTATTAATACAATGGACGACGATGGATCACGGATTGTGTCCGTGATCAACTTCTCGTCATGATTAACCTTGATGGTCAATCTCGTTGAAAGAAATAGAAATTATATCTCTCACCGTTAATTGTCGCCTCTACGTCTACTACCGGGTTACCACCTCTACGTCTTTTACCGGGTTATCGCCTCTACGTCTATCACCGAGTATATCTCCTCAACGTCTATCACCGGGTATATCTGTAAGACGTATTCGTCTTAACAGATGAATTCTTTGCCTCTCTAATACTCCTTTCGCTTGTTGTCTCCGGGTGTTTAGTTTCCAAGTGTCCTCGTAGGCGTCCAGCGGTTGAATAGACCGAATGTCTTTTGTAATGAGCCCTGCAGGGTGCTCTCACTCGACGGTCGAGTGGTGGGGTTATGCATGCTAGTTACTAGTAACTCTCTATCGAATTAGTGGGCGCATAGTAATCTCGTATTTTAGTTACAATCGATTTTCGGCTATGATCGATTCCGATCGTACAAACGTATATACGTACATTTGTACGTTTATATGCATTCATCGATCGAAATTGCTAATAATTGTCAGCAGTTGCCATTAGAAGCTTAACTCGACGCGTATGCATACACAAAGCCTTAACTGGGTTGCAATGGACGTCCGCTGATTGTGAGATATACGAATAAGGATCAGAGTACGTGAAAGAATCCTTCTAACGCATTAGAAATACCGTTTGCGTATTTAACTGTACGTGTAACCTGACATTTTATCATTTTCCTATCTCTCTCTCTCTCCCTCTTTTGGATCATCCTTAGATTCTCTTTTTCATTCGCGTCTTTTTCACGCGATATTAATGCTAGAAAATACTCTGACATTAATTGTCGCAATCCCAGGTTGGTGCATGGCAATGCAAGCACACCTTATTTCAGCTTATAACGCGACACTTTTAGAAAGCAAACGATGTTCCATTACGTACCTTTGTTCGCGAGAATGATATTACGTTTGATGGAAAGTAAAAGGAAAACGCGATCAACGAGAGTACACTCTGTTATATTTGTTTTTATTTTCTTATTCTTTTATTTTATTTCCATTTTTCTTTCCCCTCTTCCTTTCATTTTGGTTTCTCTTTCTTATTTCTTTTCCATGTTTCGTTATTAGTATAGTATCGTTCCTTGCTTTTACCATTCGTCGTTCACGCTTTTCTAATTTCACGTCGAAAGAGAGAAAACATTAAACCAACTATCGTCAAGACACTATCGTTAACTTACTTTATCGTTCATTAACCAAATTACATTTTGTTTATCATTATCATGTAACTAAATATTTTCTTTCTCTTTCTAGATTTTTTTTCTTCTCTGTTATCTAATTAATTCCCTTTTTATTTAATTATCGAGAAGTGACACAAAATGTTATCATAATATTATATACAATATAAAAATGAAAAAAAAGCAAATAAAAAGGAAATAAATATAACAGTTTCACTTATTTATAATAAATATAAATCTAACTAAAGCAAGAGAGAGAGAGAGAGAGAAAGTATCGTTGTCCCCCCATTTGAACGGTAGAAGTTTGCAAGGAAGATGTCTCTCTCTCTCTCACTCTCTTTTTCTCATACATTTGTCAAACGTAATCCAAGAAGCATCTCTTGGTACGACACTACGAACCCGAGTGGAAATCAAAATCGTTTCCCTCCTTCTCCTCCTCCCTCTTCACCTTTCATGTCATCCCTCGTTCTCCCGGTTTCTCCATTTTCCGTGGGAGGCTTCGGGGATGCAAATTCACCGTCAATTTTCTCGCTATAAAGAAAAGATCGTCGAACGATTTTTCAAGCAAGTAAAAGAGAGCGAGAAAACGATGAAAACGAGAGAGAGAAAGAGAGAGAGAGAGAGCGAAATCTTCGAAATTTATCATCGTCCGTTCCACTTTTCGAACCGGACCCAACGAACGAGAGCCTCGTCCACTTTTCCTGTTACCCCCTTCTTCTCTCCCCTCCCCCTCTCCCAGCCCTATCGTCGACACTTTTTGAACGAACGCGCTCGACGGAAAATCGTGACGGGCTTTGAGTGCGAGATGGAAGAAGAGGAAGATCTCACGCTGCCTGCTGCCGATGCTGCAGCTACTGCTGGTGGTTGTGCACGAGGGAATTGAGAAGGAGAGAGAGAGAGAGAGAGGGAGAGAGATAAAAATAGAGGAAAGAGATGGTGCCATTCGACGCATCGAGCAGAAGCCTCGAAAAAGGAGCCTTGATGGAACCAAGAGACCAGAAGACTGCGATGGGGGTTGAAAGGGGTAACCCTACGGTGGTAACTGAACGGGGGTTAGAGGGAAGTTACGGTAATCCGAAGAAGCTCATCGTGTAATTTCCCATAAGGCCAAGCCCCACTTTTCTTCCTTCTCTTTTCCTCCTCTATCTATTCCTCTTACTTCTTTTTTTCTTCTTCTTCTTCTTCTTCTTCTTCTTCTTCTTCTTCTTCTTCGAACATCGTTCGTTCCCTTCTACGTATTTCACCGCTTTTCTCCAAAGTTTTCCTCGGTGTATCTCCAGTCACCAAAGCAACCCCTAGGTGCGTCCTTAACCAATATCCTCTTCTACTCGTTTGCGTTAACTCTCTTTCTTTCTTCCTTCATTTTTCTTTTTCTTTTTCTATATCTCATGACTACACGCTTGAGACCGTAGAGAAAGGAGGGAACATGTAGATACATATAAATACGTGTTTTCTAACCTTTAACCTCCCTACCTCCTCTTCACATCATTTTCTTTTCTTTTCCTTTCAATTTTCCTTTTTTTTCTTTTGCTATCTGTCACATTCCTTTTCATTCTTTTTCTTTTTCTAATTACAAACTCTCCTTAATTAGCTTAATGATGATTCGCAATTCACTCTCTCTTTCTCTCTCTCTCTCTCACTCTCCCTTTCTTTTCGAAATAATAAATTATATCGTGTTACAATGGGGAAATTAACAGACGAAACGAAAGATAAAAAAGGAAAAAGGTTTGTCACGAATATCGTGAATTAACACACTTACGCCGTTTAGATCGCAAAGGGAAGATAAACGTATAGATGGCCGGTTTATTAGATTCTCTCTCTCTCTCTCTCTCTCTCTCTCCTCTCTTTTTCGTTCTCTCGTTCGTGTTAACAGAAAATATAGAACGTTACGGTTCAGTTCACAACACAACCAACGAACGAAAACAACGACAACGACGACGAGAACGACGACGAGGACAATGATGACGACTAGCAAGCGTTAAACCGCAGTTTCCTGAAAGCCGGTTTGTATTTGCTATAAACATAATACAATGCAAACATCTAATATACATCATACAAATACAAACACGACGACGACGACGACGACGACGACGACGACGTTACGTTTTCATCCTCGAGCTTTTCATTTCGCGCTTGCTCTTCGTAATGAAGCTTCGCATGGATTATTTGTCCTTGATTCCGGTTCGCATTACGCTCAGTAATGCGATAGTCTCGGCTAAGGGAATCCAGAGAAATTATGAAGATCGTGGTACATGCATTTCTCTCATATATATACGCGTACGCGCACGGTTTTATACCTCGGGGAAATTGATTTCGAAGAGCATTAAAAGTTACGACGTTTAAGTCCCATCTGATTTCTCACATTATGTGTGTGTGTGTGTGTGTGGGTGGATGAGGTTATTAATGAAAATATAAATAAATTTTCCTCCTTTTCTCTTCATTTTTCTTTTTCATTCGACCAATTAATTCTCTTACGAATAGTTTGGAATCCGACGAAATAAATCAATGACGACGATTGGAACGAAAAGGAAACGTGAAATAGAAGGGAAAATAGTCGAATAAAATTGAATCGCAATGGAAAGAAATATGATTCTTCTTCCTTTTTCTTTTCCTTTTCTTTTCTTTTCTTTTCTTTTCTTTTCTTGTTTTGGGGAGAAAAGACGATGGACGATTTAGAGAACGCGATTCGGTTCAGCGAACCGTAGTTAATAGTCACTTGTAAATTAATTAGGCCGCGACGAGGCAGCAGCAGCAGCAGCAACAGCAGCAGCAGCAGCACCAGCAGCACCAGCATCATCGAGGAAAATATCAACGACGAATCTTACCTAATTATTCGTCGTCTCGTCGAAGCACAATTTATGAAAAGGACCGCGTGCCTGCTCGTTCCTTTCTTCTTCCTTTTTCCTTTATTTTTCTTTTTTTTCTTTTTCTTTTGGTTAATTGCAATAAAACGAGAAAAAGAAGTAGAAAAGACGAGCGACGAGAAGAAAAAGAAAAAAAAAGAAAGAAAGGAAAGGGTAAAAAATGTGATGAGACGGAATTTCGAGATGATGTTTTTTAAGCCTCGAAAAAGGGTGTAAAAATTGTTCGAGTTTACGCGCGATACGATACGATACGATACGATACAATAAATTCCAATTCTATTTTCAAAGTATTTGTGTACCTATATGCACGTATACGTGGGATGGTAAAAAGAGAGAAAAAGGGAAAAACATAGATGATCGTGGAAGAAAATTTACGATCGAAATAACGATGGTTCTTTTTTCTTGTTTTTTTTTTTTTTTTTTTTATTTTTCTTTTTTTCTTTTCTCTGATAAAACGTAAAAAGATATACCTAATGCTCGTGCGTATATTCGGAATCGTAATTATTTGTCAGTCCCATCGAAGTCGATTACAATGAGAGTATGCTTCTTTCTTTTTACCTTCGATTACGATAAAATCAAAGAGAAAAAGAAAGAAAGAATTCGAAGGATAAGAGAAAGAAGAAAGTATTTCTCGAATGATCGTGTTTCAAGTTACGGTAAAACGCATAAAATAATAGCCCAAGCTGTGAAAAATTACGCGAGCCTATGAAACGCGATAAACCTTACTCTCTACTTTGGAACATTTATGTATAAATGTGTCTATGCATATATATATATATGTATGAGAGAGAAAGAGAAAGAGAAAGAGAGAGAGAGAGAGAAATGTTCGTAGAAGAAAATTTACGATCGAAATAACGACAGGTCTTTGTGATAAAACGAGAAAAGATACACTAATGTTCGTACATGCTAGATACGAGTGGATGGAATATAATGGAAGCTATGATGCGTAAACTCGTCTTACCCGAAGCAGCACAAACAGTGTCGAGAGATAAGCCCTAACCGTTACTCTAATGCTTCTCTCTCTCTCTCTCTCTCTCTCTCTTTCTCTTTTCTTTACCTTTCATTTTATCTCTTTCTCGTGCGACGAGTTAAATCACCGACCAACTGTTGTGTTGTCACTTTCGCGAGAATCGATAACGAATACTATTCTCTATCCTTTTTTAACACTGTCTCTCTCTCTCTCTCTTTCTTTTATTCTTTTATTCTTATATGTTTGAACTATTTGTGAGAAAAATAAAGACTATTCTGATAAATGGTTAAAAATATAAAGAAGAAGGTAAAACGTCGAAGAAGAGAAACCACGGACAGGGAAAGAGAGAGAGAGAGAGAGAGAGAGAAATCAGAGCTGCTTTATGACGCCGTCAGAATTAATTGCTTTCCTTAATTGTTTCATTTCGAGGCGTCACACGAGCAGTTATCTTTCCTTTATCTTCTTACTCTTCACCTTATCATCAGAGACCTCCTTGGAAACGTTTAAGACACTTTCATTTCGTCTTGCTCTCATCCTTCCTCTCCTTTCGCATAATCGAGTCTTAAAAAGAAGTATAAAAGTATAGGAGGAGGGAGGAGGTGAATGAAGTTGAAGGTAAAACGTACATTTAGTTGTCTGTTGTCAACCCGTAAAACCTATTCGAGTATTCAATATGTTTTTAAATACGTTCTCTTAAATATTCTATAATTGATAAACAAGGGGTGGTATTGTTTTATTATTAAAAATAGCTAGATTCTTTTAAATTTCGTACAAATTCGTAATGAAATGCGATCATCGGGTGGGACGAGAGTGGGGGTACCGTGTGGGATCACGATTTTCAAGCAAACTTATAATTCTCAGATTAATTTCTGAGCTCGTACAAGAGTTGGAATGTAAAATGAAGAAAAAGAGAAAGAGAGAGAGAGAGAGAGAGAGAGTGAGAGTGAGAGTGATTCTTTCTTCGTTCGCGAACAAAACCATCTTTTGATTAAATCTACGTTTCTTCGAACGTTTGGCAAAGTCATTAAGCTAATTAACTTTCGACCTTCGATTAATTTTACGATTCGTCGAATATTTGTTACGTCGGTTAAATAAATATCTACTTAGAGAAAAACGAATGAAATTATAAATAAAGTAACTTTTTCGTACGTTGAGAAGATGTTGATATATTTTTTAACTAGTTTTCTTACGAAAAAAGGAACGAAAAATTACGACGAACTTCTTGAAAAAGAAATAAAACGACTTGTTCTCTCTCTCCCTCTCTCTCTTTTTTTTTCCTCAAAGTCTCAAGTAAAAGTTCACGTAAAGTTTCAGTGATTGTAAGCTCGTAATTATCCGAGACGATCGATTATACAAGCATCAAAATACGAATGTAAATCTTGAATGCAAATCTTGAAATACGTACAATAGGGGAGCCACTTGGAATTCAAAGTGGTAGTGGAAAACTTAAAACTGAGTTATTTGGAAACTCGAACGGAAAGAGGAGGCGTACTTTGCGTCGTTACTGGACAATGCCGCGAACCGTAAAGAAAAGCTTCGTCCCGAGAGAGAAAGAAAGAGAAAACGAAAGAAAGAGAGAAAGAGAAAGAGAGAGAAAGAGAGGAAATATATATAGGTATATAAAGGAGAAGAATATACATACACACAATACTCGGAGACAGATAAGTTCTGAAAAGGTAGAGAAAAAGAAAATAATACCTATATAGAATTCCAATAAATCGATAGAAATAATAATAAGATGATCGATGTCTCGATAACTTTTGAAAAAAAAAAAAAAAAACTTTATAATCGCGACGGTCGATTTCCTCTTCCCGCAAATTACCAGTTTTGTTCTGGGTGGACCGAGTCTGAATGGAGGATGACAGCACTTCGTTGCTAACGTGCACTCAACTACTTAATAATGTAACAGTCAGCCAACCACTATGCGTCCATTATGTTTCCATGCACGTTGCACAAGAAGCAAGGTAACAGCCTGGCGGTTATAATATAGGATTCGCATCGCGTATACTATACGCGTAGAGAAGTATACTCTTGCGTTTCGTACGCGTACGTTAGTATAGTACAAGTGAAATAGCTAAATATACGTGTAGTATATTTGTAAGGTTAGTATAAATCACAAGTAACTAAGTAAGATGTATTTGTGTGTACGTTCGTGCACGCGTAAGATGTATTTGTACCTGTGTGCATGTGTTAAGGGTCGCATCGCGAGGTTTCTGCGTTGAACCAAGAGGTGCTAGATATCATCCTTTCTCTCGCTTTACGTTGCTTTCTACCTGTTATACCAGTTCTTATCCAGCCACAGACTACTCGAGAATCCAACTCATATCCAACCTTCATTCCTTCCTTCCTTCCTTCCTTCCTTCCTTCTTTTCATTCTCCTCTTCTTTAACGTTCTCTGTCTACTTCTCCCTCTCTCTCTTTCATTATGGAACACGCCTGGAGTTACTTTTAATCTAACCGAGACCCCCAACGGTACAGCACGGCTTCCACTTTAGAATAAAGTCATTCCTAAATTTGATTTCTACCTCTCCCTCCTTTCCTTTCTCTTCTTCTTCTTCTTTTTCTTCTCTTTTCACTTTATACTTCTTCTTTTTCTGTCTCTCTCTCTCTCTCTCTCTCTCTCTCTCGTAAGACTCTCGGCTCGATTACAAGGCACTGCTTTAACCTTCGCACGGTTTCCTTTAAGTAACGAGCAAGGAAAGAATTTCTCTTTTTCTCTTTGAACATCTCTCTATATCTGTCTCCCTTTCTCTATTTCTCTTTCAACGTCTTCTTCGTGTAACGCTTCCCGTATCAGATTTAGACGGTATCGAATCGCAAGGATCGTGCAATCCAAAGCAATTCGATGCTTTTCGTTCTACGTATCTATGTATTCGTGTCACGCTTTTCAATACCGACTAGCAACGATGAATCACGTACTTGTTTTGTGTTTTGTTAATTAACGAATATCGATGATGCTACGTTGAATATGATTTCGAAGAAAACACCAATCGAGTTTACAAACTTACGAGAATATCTACACATTTGTCTAAATCTTAAATTTATTTTGACGAAATTTTAAGCTTCGTGTATTTTCAATTAAGTAGGAAAAGGGCGCCATTCCTTTTTCTATCATTTCGTGATAGATTTTGTCGAGTTATGTTAGTGCACTAATATAAACTACCATTGCTTATCCTTCTTATTCTTCTTCTTCTTCGTCTTATTCACTTTTTTCGAGTTGAAAAAGGAAAAAAGAAAGAGAGAGAGAGAGAGAAAAAAAAAAAGAGTACTAAACGACATTGATTTAGTTATCTCGTCGAGGAGGACGAGAAACGAAGCTTCCAATAGCGGAGATTACGTCGCGATTAATCAAGGGATTTTTCTACCGACGAATATTTATGCCTCAGCTGTATGTGCCATGCCTCGTCTAACGAAAATCTCGCGTAATACTTGTTACTCGTTTCCAGGTGTACCTACTATCGACTATACCTATTACTTTTATGTATTGTAAATTTGTGTGTATGGGTGTGTGTGTATACTTACATCGGATACAACGTAACATACGAACGACCAAAACCGTCTAGTCGATTAAACGCTTCTCTAAAAGCGTACGTTACGTTCATAAATCAGTGAGGCACCGTTTACGACCGATAAAACGGACTTTTCTTATTCTCTACGTTTTACGAAATACAGTTAGAAATCCATGCGCCAGCTAGAAAAGACAGAGATAGAGAGAGAAAGATATATGCCTGGAAAGACTCGTTTTCTAATAGTCACCTACTACCTACTCGGTTAAATCGTTTAACCGTACTTTCTGTAATACCGTCCGATCACTTTTTAATTAAGAAAATGTCTCCGTACATTCGCTTATCCATGATTTACGATCGTATTATATAACGTGGAAAACGAGTTAAGGATTCAATCATGATTTTAAATCACTTGTTTAATATTTTTCTCTTTCTCTCTCTTTTTCTCTCTTTTTCTCTCTGTCGATATCGAATGAAAGTTCACGAAATTCCTACGATTTACGATCGACAGTAAATCCGATCCAATCGTATATGATTTTCTTCTAATCTTGGCTGAAAATATAACTGCAAGAAACAGTGATTCCTCGCGATAGTCAGAATTTTTTTTTCCACAAAATTCATCCTGTGCTGGATGGATGGAGAAGGCGGGGGGAGGAGATTGGGAGGGATATCCTAAAACCCCGTGTTGAACATCCAAACGAGATCGCCACTGGCTTGGCTGGGGTAATAAAAATTTGGTAGTAAATTTTACGCACGTCGACTCTCCCTCTTTAACTTCGACCCTCCCTCCCTCCCTCCCTCCTTCCAACCCCATCTCGATGCTTTCGTGGTCGAACCTTTTCATATTCCTCTGTCACCTCCTCCTCTTCCTTCATCCTTTTCCTTATATTCTTCCTTTTCCTCCCCCTTTTACTCGTGGAATATAACGATCGAATTTGAAACGAAATTCTCGGTTTCTCCTTCTTCAGGGCGTTTCCAACGGTGTCTCCTTTTTTATCAGCTTCGAAAATAGTACCTACGCGCGTTTCAAGCAGCGCGATAAAAGTTTACAATCGCGGTTAGTCTTTATTGTTCTGTAGGAAACGAGACTCATATAGTATCAAATTTGCGGAAGAAAAATAACGACGAATGTCGTTACGTCTGCTAGCGTGAACAAATTTTTCCAACCGACGACGACGATTAAGTTTTATTTACAATAAAGGACCTTTATTTAACGTAAGCAAATATTTATTCAATTCGAAAGTAAAAATAAGTCAATTGAATTCATTTGAAACGTGATCTTCGATCGAAAGGTTGACTCGACAAACAGATGACGACTTAAGGATGAGTGAAAATGATCGTTTTTCCAAAGAAATATCCATATTCAACATTATACCGTTAATTTTCGATTCGTTTTCCTCGAGGCGATACATTCGCGAGAGTTAAACTGCAAGCTTTGCTGGGACACAAGTAATACCCTGCTTGTACGACCATTTTAGTTGCACCCCGTATGGCCGTTAGAACGCTACGGCCTGAATCCTGTAGCCGCTTATATGGCATACATGTATATCTCTATATATCTATATATATATAGTATACAGTTAAACGTTAACTGCAGGTGGTGTATGTAACTGAGACGACGTTAACAGTGTTATACACAATCTAGCCCAACGCAACAACCACCCACGTATCCCTATACCAGTTATAAAAGTGAACAGAATCTATGACAACAGCTAAATTTCGTACCATTATTGTATACGACGACGTATCAAAATCCCAACATATTTCTCTTACAAGAAAATGTAACTTTGAAACATTGTTGTAACAAATATATCTACACTACCGATCGAAATTTGAAATAATTTTACGATCATTTAAAACGTCTTGGATTACAAGTACATATACAAAAAATATCGTTTATGCATTTATCATTGGAAAGAAAACGAATTTACTCTTTCGTACAATCTTAATGCATACAATAATACTCGAAATACATGTTTTTAACGACGAGTGAAAAAAAGAGAAAGAAGAACAAGTTGTTGTATCCTGCGAGAAGGCTCCGAAAGTTTCTTTTGTATATTGTACTTATTTACTTACTTACTTACTTACATACTTACATATTTACTTACTTGGCGAGTTTATTACGAACCACGCTGGCCAACATAGTACTTTACGCGATATGGAACAACTGTTGCGGATAAAGAAGCTCGAAGTATAGAAGCTTGAAACGGGAAAAATATCGCGATTAAAAAGTTCTGTTCAATTTTATGCGCCGCTTCGATGTTATCCTCTCGACCCTTTTCGATTATATTCCCCGAGAGAACGGAAGATAGAAAGAGAGAGAACAAGTATACAAGTATATATATACATATATATGTATGTGTACATTGTAAAAGACGGGATCGAGATATTTCGCAATTTTCTTCTTATCGTTCTATTACAATCGATAGAAAAGTTTTATTCATTGGCGTCGATCAATCGTTTTATAGATCCATAGATCAATCTGCATCGATCGATCGATCGATCGATCGATCGATTGAGTAGCTTGATGCCTTTTAACTGGGACGGTGGAAAGCGTCGATGGAAGGGAAACATGGTTAAAAATCGAAAAGAATTCTGCGCCATATCTACCATTATTATTATTATTTTTTCTTTCCTTCTCTCTCTCTCTCTCTCTCTCTTTAACGTCGGTGTAACTTTATGCGCGTGGGCTGCGAATTGGCTCCTATTTTTTTTTCTTTCTCCCTTTTATTGTTTTTTTTTTTTTTTTTTCGTTAAAAGAGGAAAAGAGAGAGATAGGTATGGAGTGCACGCACATGCACACACCTGCGCCGGCGTGTAGACAAGCAAGTGTAGAGAGAGATAGTTAAAAAAAAAAAAAGGAAAAAAGATACCACCGGATAGAAAATAAAGCACGTGCGAACGCTCTACGCGCCGGCATAAAATTCGTTCCGGCGTATGTTGCATGTAAATCGTATGAGCCGGCCGTGCGCTCACGAAAGTAAAGAGAAAGAGAGAGAGAGAGAAAGTGAGAGAGGGAGAGAGAGAGAGAAAGATACACGTACACACACATGCTCACAGATTTCACGCATACACTTATATAACGGTAGTGTACAGTCACACGTGAATTTAACTGTCGCTGCATGTAAATTTCGTCGCAGGTACGGTACATGTAAATTTTATTGCAATCAGCTATTGTAAACAGGATTACCACGGCGCGATGCTAAAACTATTCGTACGTATCGTCGAACGAGTTGAAAGAGATAGATGGAAAGAGGTAGAAAGAAATAGAAAGAGAAAGAGAGAGAGAGAGAGAGAGAACGAGGATTGGAAATAGGGACGGAGAAAAGTCTACCGGCCAATCGATGTGATCACCAATTCCAACCCTTCTCCTCTATCCCTCGTTCTTTCTTCTCCTCCTCCTCCTCTTCCCCCGTTCTCTCTTTCATCTACCCCCTTGTAACTCGCCCTCGATCTCAATCGTATTTAAAATTCAAGAACGTTTGGCCACGATCGCGGCGTTGAATCGACCAAAATTTGCATATCTTCTCGCCGAGCCACATTTTCTCTCTCTCTCTCTCTCTCTCTTTATTTCCCTCTCATTCTCTTTCTCATTCTCTTTCCCTTCGCCTCGTTTCTCGTAATCGTTAGAAGTATACCCCAGGGTGGCTGCCAGTGTAATCGTTCGATTATCGAAGACAGAGGGTGAGTATCATCCTTGTCTTCTTCGAGCATGTGTAGAGAGAAACCCACTTTATTGGCTGGAGCATATCCCACTCGTTCGCAAGATTCTTCTCGAGAAAAGAGTCTCTCGTACACACCCGTCTACTCTAACACACACACACACGCGCGTACGCGCATACTCATATACACGAAGAAACTTGTAAAATTCTTTATATTTTTCAGTAGTGTGGCCAAGGGTGTTAAAGAGATGAGAATGAAACGCGTGGCGTGCTATGAATATGAGCGTGTAATAAGAAGCACCAAGGATAAAACGAAAATGTATCTATGTGCAACATATATACCAACACGCATCCGTACGTGTTCCGTGTGTCTGTGTGTTTATCTACGTATATGCGTCTAGTTTACGTAGCTCATATAATTTGTATCCTATTTTTAACCAAACTTTTTTTTTCCCCTTTCTTTTTTCTATAAAACCAGTAGCAGCAGTAGCAGTTAGCAGCAGCAGCGCGAGCACCCCGAAAAATTGAAGCTAAAAATATAAAATATATATATGTTATAAACGTCGTAACTAACTAAAAACTAAAAAAAGAAAAAAGAAAAAAGAAAAACAATCGAGGAAGTAGATTATTAATCTTTTTTTTTTTCTTCTTTTTTTCTTAAATAACATTCTAATTAATGGACCTAGTTTCGTTTTCTTTCTTTCTTTCTTTTTTTTTTTTTTTTTTTAATACTAGAGATCTCTTTGCACATTTAACCCTCATTTACCTAACTGAGAATTTCTAGAACCACGAAGAGGAGAATTCAATTATTTCATTATAACGCGAGCAAGTCATTAGATCCTCGCCATTGAATCTCACTTTAAAGTCGCATACTTAATGCAAACGAATCTTACCGCGATAGCGAAGTTTTCAGTCAGTTCTAACAGTTCACCCTTTTTTACACTTTGCTTTTCGTACTGGCAGCACAATCTTATAGAGAGACCTTGCTCGCTCACTTATCTCTTTGTTCTTCAAACGTGCGCTTTTACACAGTAATAACTATCCAAATCATTCCCTTTCCTTTCCTTTCCTTTTCTTCTACTCTCTTTTCAACGAACGTTGTTACAAGTTTATTTCTTTTTTTTTCTTTTCCTTTTCTTTTTTTTTCTTTTACTACGGTACTACTACCATCACACCACCGCACACTAACGAAGAACACGTTCTTTAAACATTAAGCTTTGCCTTTTTTTTCAGACGAAAAATTTCCTGTCTCACCTCTCGACTCGTTGGAAAGGCATAAAGCTTCGAGCTTTCAAAAAGAAAAAAAAAAAAAATACAAAAAAAAGAAGTGCCAAGCACGAGGCCACCATTACTACTGCCATTATATTACTACTGCCACCATCGCCACCTAAAGAGAAAGAAAGAAAGAAGAAAGAATGAAAAAAAGAGAGAGAGAGAGAGAATGCTAAGAGGAAAGGTGCAGTTTTACCTAGAGACGAATCACTTTTTAAAACTTCTCTCGTTACTCGACACGAAATCCGAATTCATCATCGCTACCACTTTCCTCTTTTCTTTCTATCTCCTACTCTATTTCTCCCTCTCTCTTTCTCTGTCTCTCTCTTTCACCATTGCGAAGCGGCCTCGTTTGACTTTGGAAAGCCGTGAGAACTCTTTTCTTCGTGGTGGCAGGATTGCGACGACCGAGGTGGCGGCAGTACTATCTGCACACAAATTCAACCACCCCTATATGTATTTACCTATATATATCCACACACACACACACACACACACAAATATCGGAATCACACACATATATACCTAGACCCCAATGCAGAGAATTCTCGCGAATAGTCGCTTTCGGGAAAACGGACGGATGCTCAAAGCGCAATAAGCAAGCGATGCATGTAATCGACTATCTGCCAGTAAATCCTCTCCTCTTCTGCGAACGTACGCGTATGTCTCTCTTCCTCTCTCTCTCTCTCTCTCTATTCGTATACGCTTTCTCGCACTCGTTTGCTAGCCCGTATATCGAGAGTTAAAGAGAGAGATAGAGAGAAAGAGAGACAGGGAGACTAGAACCAAATTCCAACTGCATATTTACAGGCCTGCGTTCTACCAAGCTGGGCCGATCGCACTGTACAACCACTATTACTACTACTACTACTATTACTAATACTACTATTGCTAGTAGTACTGCTGTGCTACCAGCAACAACCAACAAGAATGGTTAGGCTTTACCGTTTGTCGTGCGAGTCGCGTTAAACTCGGTCGAGGTTTTTCGCGAGCAAAGTGAAAGAGAATCAGAAAGAGAAAGAGAGAGAGAGAGAGAGAAAGTGTCATCACCCGCATCGGTTGTGACCGAAAATCACAGCTCCTCCTCTTTCTCTTCCACCTCTTCCTTCTGCTCGTCCTCTTTCTCCTCTTTCTCTTCTTCCGTCTATTATTCGTATCCTAGGGTATCGCTGGTGTTACAGTGCGATCCGAAGGCACATGTCAAAGGTATTTTCACATTTTTCCCCCTTTTTCGACCGGAGATATTCGATTTGTCGGTTTCCCTTTCGAGTCCATTTTCGTAGTGACGTTTGTTGTTAGGGAAAATAAGGTAAAAAATAAAGGAATCGAATCTGAGAAACTCGACGAACGTGAGAGAGAGCTGTTAGGTTTGCTCTGCGAAATTACAAACAAAAAATTTGGAATATTTTAATATAAAAAAGAAAGTTTAATGTGTATTTATAAACGTACGTCATTCGAATTTAGAGAAACTTTTCTCTTGAAATCTGTAAACGCAAAAAATGTCGAGATTTGCCTTCTCAAATATTTCTCTTTCCTTTCTTTCCTTTTTTCATTTTGTTTTTATACTACTACCTATATATCCTAGATACTCGCGCGGATAGTGTCAACTGTGTGACATAACGAACGAGTATCGTTGAACGTTTAGAATTTTAGATCGTCGAAACACGTTTTTATATTTCTTCTTCTCACGTCGACAGTACCGATTATGCGAAACTCTTTCGAATAATAAATGACTGAACGATTTGCGACGTGCATCTTTGCATTTACATATATGCGATAGGATTTCATCGTCTTCTTCTTCTTCTTTCTCACAAATCTTCCCCCAACCCAAAAATAAAAATAAAATAAAATAAAGGGAAAGAAAATCGTAAGGAAACGTTATCACCTTCGAATTTTGTGACAAAATGTCGATCGCTATTCGTACTTCCATTCGACGAAGCTGATCTAACTAGCACCCCTAGCTCCCACACACCCCCCTCCCTCCTCCTCCAACCTTCTCCAAGTCGTTTTTCAAGTAGTCGTTTCGATGGTGCGTGTCTCTTGACATTTCGTCGTTCTATTCGCGCGTGTTCTTTCACTGGCTCACGTTTCTTGCGTAAAAACGGGGATCGAACTTTGAAATAGTTTGGACGTTTTCTACGTGAGAGACAGAGAGAAAGAGAGAGAGAGAGAGAGTGAGAGTAAGAAAGAAGGAAGAAAGAAAGAAACTTCTTTACGATCGTTTCGCTTCGTACCTACAAAGATTTCGAAAGATCGTTCTTTAAGTACACCGTTTAGAGCTTACCGACTGTATCCCTTTTTCTATCCCTATCTTTCTCTATTTTCTTTTCTCTAATAATACTTTCCCTTCTCTCATCTAAACTCCAGGATTCTTTTTAGTATTTTACCAAGGATAATAGTGCACGTCCCCGTTTTGAATTTTAATCGTTCGTCACTTGGACGACCGAATTGTACGAGTATATCATATATATTATGTGAGATGCGAGCGCTTCCAAGTCAAACACTTAAATAGGCATTCGTGAGGAGATTGGACGGTGGGCCCTGGATAGCTCAATAGTTAAAGAGCAGTCGTCCGGAAAGCGGAAGATCCGGGTTCGAGTCCCGGTCCTCCAGTCAGTCCAACGGCCCAATTTTTTCACGAATCCTACAATTATGATCTGTCCATTTTTCGATCTTACGTTACGAACTAAATATTATATTCAACGTAGAAAAGAAAAAGAAAAAAAAAACTTTTTAAAACTGACACGAAAAAAGTCATTTTATGCGAAGGAATAATCGTCAATCGTACCACGACCGAATGAAATTTAAATGAAACGATTATCATATGTCGAAAGAACATTAAATTTCATAAATTAAAACTTTCACGAGAAGTAGAAAATAAATTTTGTCGTATTGTAAATTAGAACGAGTATTAATTTCTAATCGTTCCCGTTGCTATCGGATTGATCGTATATAAGACGACGAAATATAATATCTCGTTTCGCAAAATAATCCACGTGCAACGCGAAAATAAATATAAACGAAATATAAGAGAAGCTGGATAAAAGTAAATATAAAAAACAAACGGGGATGGAGAAAAAGGATGGGGAGAAAAAGGAGGAAAAAGATTTTTGAAATAAGTGAAATGAAGATAGAGAAACTCGCTCGAAAAAAAGGTATAAAGAAGGATGAGGGGAAAAGAAGAGAGAGGAAGAAAGGAAGAGAGAAAGAGAAACGGAGAAAGAAAGAAAAAAACAGCGTTGACTCTAAGCGACGTCCGCGTCCATTCCTCGTTGTTAACTTTTACGACGGCTGGCATTTTTGCGAGTTCGCGAGGAAAAGACTCGAGAGAATCGAGAGATCTCCCAAGGATCATCGCTTTTACGAGTATTCGTCCGGGACCGTAATTTTATTCCTGTAAATAACACCCTGCATGCGAGCATCCTCTTTCTCACTCTCGTTCCCTCTCTCTCTCTCTCTTTCTCTCTTTCTTTTTTTCTCTTTCCACTTTCTAACGCATTAAGCTACTTCGTATTTATCGTGCGTAGGTATATATATATAGTTATATATCTATGACGGGATCCCATGTAGCTCCCATTCGTTGCCGCGTAGTGCGTTACTTACGATGGCATAACGCATATCCAAGGCATAAAATCCACTGGAATTCACGAGCGTGGTCCAAGAGAGGATGCTAGAAAAAGATAGAGATAGATAGAGATAGTGAATAGGAGAGAAAGAGAGAGAGAGAGAGAGACTCGAAAAAGCGACGAACGAACTGAAACGTGGAAGGAGCGAGAAGGATGAAAAGATGGAGGACTGCTATGCGAGAAATAGAGAAAGATAGAGAAAGTGAAATAGAGAGAGGGGGGCGACGGGGGGGGTAGGGAGAAGGAGAGAAGGAAAATTTATTAAAGCGAGAGATAAGGGTCGTCTCGTAAAAGCGAACGTAATATAGCATAGACGAGCAACGCGCCATTCGAAAACCAATTAAGTACGCGTCAGAACTCGAGTATCCCTTTAGTCATCTTCAGACCTAAGGCGTTTCTAATCTTTTTAAATGAGACAGCTAGAAAGAAAAAAGATACAAAACTGATTGAGAGAAAGAGAGCGCGAGAGAGAGAGAGAGAGAGAGATGCTAACTATGAAAAATTAGAAATTATATTCTACTATAACTTGTTTTCTTTTCTTTTCTATATCTATCTATTTGTCTACCTACCTACCTATCTATCTATCTATCTATCTTTTTGTACTACACTTGACGATAAACGAACGGGAAACGGTCCATCGAGAACCATCGATACGCGTCCCGTCGAGCATCGATTAGAGAAACGAAGGGTCTCGTTGACCCTTCAAGGGCGAAAAGGTAAGAAGCGACGTGGAAAGGATAGGAATGAAAGACAATGAGAGAGAAAAAGAGAGAGAGAGAGAGAGTAGATCGACTTCTCGTTCGCACTCGAAGAATCCAGAGAGATCTCCTTAGGGACTGAACCCTTTCCTTCTCGTTTCCCCCTTCAACCCGCAGCCTCTATCTCTCTTCTTTTTTCTCAACCACGAGGTAACGTCGCCGGTGAAGAAGATTTAGATCGATTTAAGATTCCAATTTCCGGTACTTCTAACGGGCGTTGAAACGAAAAGGAAGTGAGTAAGAGAGACTAGGGTGGGTGAGAGAGGGGGGGGTTTAGCTCGAATGTGCCGGTGGCATATCGCGTCGACAGAAGTAAAGGGGTGTGTCGGTGGGTGAGTTAGATACCACGAAAACTACCCTCTGGATCGAAGTGGATAGTCCGCTTGGGTCGAATGGGGCTGCTGCCCCTCCTTTCTCCATCTCTTGCAGAAGTAAGAGAAAGATAGATAGATATTTTCCTCCTCCTCCTTTCCTCCCCTTTTTCTTTTTCGTCCAGTTTTCCAGATCTTTCTCGATTTCTCCCTTGCGATTTCACCGGAGTACAACCAACCGACCCCTGTCTTATTTCTCCTCGTGAGTATTCTGATTTGAATTTTAATACAATACCCGCGTTTAATCCTCCTTTTTATCTCGCCACCCTCACTCCTCTCCTCTCCTCTCCCCCCTCAACTTTCTCTTTTCTTTTCCGTGTTTCTTTCTTTCTTACTTACTTTCTTTCTTTCTTTCTTTCTTTCTTTTCATTCATAAAGCACATACTTTTTGAGCTATAAAACAGCGTTATAAGTCAGCGAATACGACGAAAAGAAGAAAGTAGATGACAAGCACGTTCCAAAGAAAAATTCGTCAAAGTCCTACAAAACAGATTCTCTCCGTTTCTCAGAAAACTTTATAACTCGTGCTTTATAGGATGAGAGAGAGTTCCCTCTCCCCCCATCTCTCTTGACATCGGGGCCAAGAAAAGAGAGAAAGAGAGGGAGAGAGAGAGAGAGAGAGAGAAAAGCTTATCCTTGAAATTCACGATTAAAGCTATATGACCTGGCCCCTTATATGCTTTATTTAAATATTCATGTAAAATAGGTAGGGGAAAAAAGCCACGTCGATGTCCTTTTCGAATATTAAATCATATTACAACGACTTAAGTGTCCTCTACCAGAATTAACGAGACACCGCGTAATCCGCTTAGAGAATTAAAAGAGTAAGAGTGACAGAAATAGAAAGAGAGATCGTAGAGATAGTAGAGATAGAAGGAGATGAAAAAAGTTGGTAGGAGAGAGAGAAAGGAAGTGCGAAAAGTCGATAGAAATTTGCAGAGAAACGTGCACCTGTAAATTTTCCGATATTAGATGAAAACGTCGAAAACTCGAAACGCGATTGGATATCTTCGAACGTCCGTTCGTTCTTATCTTTTTTATTACTTTTTTTGTTCTCAAATATCAAAAAAAAAATAAAAAAAGAAAAGAAAGGGGGCGGATGGAAGGAAAGAAGGATTTGTCGGTACTGAAACAAACGTAAAGAGTTTCGTTTCGAATGGACGAAAAGAGGAAAACAAGAATCGAGATATCGATAGGTCGCCGTCGTTAAACACACAAGTAAGTTAGAATGTATCGCATCGAATCTCATCCTCCTTCTTCCCTTTCTCCTCTTCCTTTCCTCATCCTCCGTTTCCTCCTCCTTATCTCGTTTTCCTCTACGCTACGCGGTAAAAACGAGCACATAGCCCTTCACAGGCAAATACGACGAGTATTCCGAGGCCAAGTGGATAATCCGCTCCGTTCCGAATTGCCACTCTTCGTTTCTTACTTTTTCTGTTTCTCCCCCAACCCCCGTCCTACCCCTTTTACCCCGTACCCTTTTTTCCTTAACCCGCCCAACTCCCCAACCCTTCCTCCTACACCTTCATTTATTCGCTCTTTTTTCCTCGTGGCCGGATCCACCTTTCTCCAGGGTCCTTCTTCTCCACCTTCTACCGTCCCCCAACCCGTCTGCCCCTCACCACCACCACCACCACCCTTTTCTGCTCCTTTCTTCCGATCTTCGACCTCCATCTCCATCGTTTCTCTCTTTTTCCAACACTCGAAAAACCTGCAATCTCTTTCCTCTCATTCTTTCTTTCTTTCTTCCTTTCATTTTTCTTTTTTCTTTCTTTCTTTCTTTCTTTTTTCTCTTACTTTTCTCTTCCAACATAGCCGGAGCGGGCTCGAGCTTATTTCTCTTTTTCGGGAGCAGTCCGATTTGAATTTTAATTCGACTAGTTTTAATCTCTTTCTCTCTCTCCCTCTCTCTTCTCTTTTATTTTCTTTTCTTTTCTTTTCTTTTCTTTCTTTATTTCTTCTTTCGTTCTTGTTCAATCGTGGTTTCTCGCTCCACGAGGAAAGGGGGAGCGAAAGGAGTCTTCTTCTTCTTTTCCTTCTTTGTACAAGTGTATCGAGAGTACCTACGTAAAGTTTTAGCAGCTTCTTTCTTTTTTTTCTCTCCATTTCCTCCTTTTTATTCCATCGAGATAATAGAGTGGATTATCTGTTATAAGAGTGGAACGTATTGAGTAAGAGAGAGAGAGAGAGAGAGAGAGAAAGATTGCGAAGCGATCATAGAAAATCAAAGTACTCGTCGAGAGAAATCGTCTTCGTGCTATCCAATCTTCTTCCTGCGATATAATCGAGCTGAAGCGAGATAGAGATTCACGTTGAAAGAAGATACTTCAGCATTCTCTTCTTCGAAAAGATCTAAAAAAGAGAAGAAGAAGAAGAAGAAGAGGAAAAAAAAAGAAAAAGAAAAAGGAAAGAAAAGGAAAAAAAAGGATAGTTAACCGTTTTAGTCGAAATTTAACGCGCGCTATCCACCCACTCCCCTCCCCCAACAGTAGCCTCCCCTCACCCCTGTTCAGGTTAGTTCAGGCTCGCACGGTTACTTTCAAGTTCGCACCTTTCGCAATTTATTCGCTAGAATGTTCACGACGGCGTTGGGTTCGTTTACCTCGCCCAAGGGGTTTCTTCAACCCACCCCCCTCTCTCTATCTCTCTTCTGTCGTTTCTTTCTTCTTTTTCTTCTTCGTTGTCGTCGTTGTTGTCTCTCTCTCTCTCTCTCTCTTTTTTTCTTTCTCTCTCTCTTTTTTTATCTCCTTTCTTTCTTTCTTTCTTTCTCTCGACGACAGATTTCGCTGACTCGAACAAAAGTAAAACCAAAGTTGCCGAGCAATTCATTAACTCGCCTTTACACTTTCACGATTCCCTTTTAAACATGTACGAAACCGAGAGGAAAAGAAAGAGAAAGAATAAGAGAGAGAGAGAGAGAGAAAGAAGCAGCGGTTTCGAGTTAGCCTTTCAATGACTTCAGTTAACCCCCATTCCATCGAGATATAGTTTAATCAACCGCTTTTCACGCTTCCCCCTTCTCGCCTTTGCACGAAGTATTAAAATCTCTTTTGAAAGTCGCAACACCGATGGCATTACTCGCGTTTGCCATCGATCCGTTTACAGATCGAAAGAAAAGAAAATACGAGGAAGGGATAGTTAAAAGAAAGAGAGAGAGAGAGAGAGAGAGAAAGAGAAAGGGAATTAACCCGAAGTCAAATTTTCACCACGACCATAGTATAGATTTGAAAAATTAATTATCCATACCTACTTAATTAGCTTTTTCTTTAATTAACGTTGAATGAAGTTCAAGCTACTTGTGACTCCCCTCCTTACTATAATACCACTACCACTTTCATTACTACTACTATTACTACTACTACTACTACTACCATATTTGAAAATCCTTTTACCACAAACCTTATAAATCCATGCCTTTACTATCTTTAACCATCTTTTAAGGGAAAGAGATGAAGAGATTCTGCATTTAACTGTCCTTTCGTCGATTCATCGGACTCCTTAAATCTAACCACCTCTCTTCCTTTCCTCCACTATCCTAATCTCATCCTCGCCCCTTGAACTTTCTCATTTCCCATCTTCATCCTCGTCTCTTCTCATCTCTTCTCTATTCTCGAGTTTCTTCATTTCTATCATATACTTTCTTCCTCGCAATTCTCCTAGTCTCTCCCTCGTAAGGAAGGTCGTAATTGGCCCTTCGACCTGGGCCAACCAGACCGCGTGGGTTAGCTAGCGTGTTCAACTTAACTGAACTTGAAGTGTAGAGAAAAGAGGAGAATAAGGAAGGAGAAAGGAAAATGAAGGAAGGAAGGAAGGTAGGATGGAAGAAGGGCAAGGAAAGGGCTCCAAGCCACGAGAAGTGTAGGGTCGTGAGATCCATGAGAGGGTCTTGGGCCATATAACCGAGACTGCTTCTGCTTCTGCTGTTACTGCCACCGCTACGACTACTGTTAGTAGTGGTGGTGATGGTGGTAGTAGTGGTTGGTGGTGCTTCTAGTTCTACTGTTAGTAAGTAGGTAGTACCTACAGCTGGTACTGGGACTACAACTACAAGAGACACGAAAGCTTCCTTCTACTCTCTTGGGAGAAGAGTCGGCCATAGTAGCACGACGTTGAACTTTCGTCCGGGTGAGATATGCAGAAATTAAATATTCATTTGGGTTACCGGCCATACCCTCTCTCTCTCTCTCTTCCTCTTCTTCTTCTTCTTTTTCTTCTTCTTCCTCTTCTCCTTTCTACCTACTGTTTTCATCTTCTCTCTCTCTCTCTCTCTCTCTCTCTCTCTCTCTCTCTAACACACACAAACCAAAAGTAATGCTTTGGCTTGGGGCCAGTTTCACTGAAGGCTCTCGATGTTCACCCATTCCTCCATCCACCACACATTTTCTCTGCCCGTGTTCATTCTATATTCGCGTGAACGAGACGCGGCGAAGCAACCTACTCGACTCGGCTATGTATGTATGTATGTATGCACGCGTATATGTATACATAGTTACGTATCTATGTATAGACGCGTTAGTATACATGGACATTCTTTTCGAAGCATAAAAGTCCAGCATGGTGTAGCTCGCTTGCTTACTTGTTCACTATGCGCGAGAATTCACCATTTCTTTCGTTTTTTCTTTTTCTTTCTTTATTTTCCTTCTTCTTTCTTTCCTTTTCTTCTTTTCTAATCCGTACATTTTTCTTTTCTCGTCTTTTATACTTCCCTTTTCTTTTACTTTACCTTTTCCTATCTCTCTCTCTCTATCTATCTATCTATCTATCTTTCTTTCTTTCTTTCTTTCTTTCTTTCTCTTTTACACTCCTTTCAGTCTCAACGACTTATCCAAAGCTAGTAACACACCGTCTATTGCTCACGGAAATGTAGATACCTGTTGAACACATAGTCCGGAGTTCGATGAAATAATGACGAGTAGTTTATACACGAGAATAGCTAGAGCTAGCTATCTTCCTTTCTCTCTTGTTTCTATCCAAATCCTCGATATTCCTCGAACAATTCTCTATCGTCAACCTATTCCTAGACTTACCTACCTACCTACATACTTACCTAACCGAGTAGATCATTTTATACTCTAAACGTACCACCGAACTTATTCGATTTACATTCCAATCGTAAATACTTTTGAGATATGTTAGTACCTTATGTGCGTTATGTAAAATAGTAAATGTCATCAATGTTAAGTAGGCAAGACTTCAATGGAATTCTTTTGATATTATTGATGACCTTTAAAATATTTCCTTTATTCCTACGAGAAATAATTTTCTCTCTTCGTATCAATTTCAAAACGTAACGTAGGTTCAAATCGTTAATTCTTTTTAGTTACACTACCAACCAAAAGTTAGAAGTTACTTGCTGATTTTCCTCAAAATCGAAGATACAATTTTTTAATCAAATTTATCGTTGCTTTGAAAATTACTTTGAACGTGCAAAAAACAATTGTTGTTCAACGAAAGATACACGCTGAAACTCATTTCTACGTGCACCCTCTTCGCGTTGATTTTCTTTCGTTATTTTATTTTTTTATTAATCTTTTACTTTTTCATTCTCAAATAAATGCGGTAGGATGAAAGCGTGTGCGTGAGCATACTCGCTACTTTTTATTCATTTTGCCCAAATGATTTTTTCCAAATGAATATTTCTATATAATCGGCAAACAATAAAATTTAAAAATAAATGTTAAACGTTAAACGCATTTGTTATTTTTCTTATAATATATATATATATATAAGAATTATCGCGCTGAATTTATCTAATAAATAGTTATTTACAAATCTTTTATCTTTGACTGTATCGAAATATGTTATTAGAAAGATAAAATGTCATCAATGTAAATGACAAAACTCTCCGATCAAATTCTTGTAAATCTCTGATACCGGTTGGAATCCTTTATTCCTACAAGAAATAATTCTCTCTCTCTCTCTCTCTCGCTATCTCTGTTTCTCTCTATCTCTGTCTATCTGTCTTTCTCTTTATAGTCTATCGATTTTGAGCGTTAGGATACACCAATACGTTTAGAATGCAAATGAGTCGTCTGGTGAACGCTGTCGAGCAACTATCCCACCTAGTTTGGAGAGAACGTTATTGTTCGAATAGTTAGTGGAATAACCATTCTCCGTTGGATATCCGAAACATAGTCGTCGAGCTGTTCGCCGTGCCACGTTCGGCCCGATTGAATATCGAGAGCTCGAGTCTCGTTCTCGTTAGTAGAACGACCCCTAATTCTCTCAAGATCCTTCGACCGTTTCGATGCCTTTGAGTTAAGTCAACGAACGATCGGATCATATAGGAGAATATCGTTTTCAAATCCCCATTCCATTCTACAAATTTTAACCATGACATTTTATCGATCACCCCACCCTCTTCCTCTTCTTTCTATTTTATTGCTTTTTTTGTTGTTTAATAATCAATTATATCGTGAAACTTAAATTATCATTCCACAAATGAAATTTCATTTCTCGAGCTTGTTTTTATATATATGTATATTTATAATAATGTATATTATTTATAATAATGTAAATAATGGATTCGTGAAAAAATTGGGCCGTTGGACCGACTGGACCGGGACTCGATCCTGGATCTTCCGCTTTCCGGGCGACTGCTCTTTAACCATTGAGCTATCCAGGCCCCCGCGTCTATTCTCTTCACGAATGCCTATTTAAGTGTTTGACTTGAAGGCGCTCGCATTCCACAATAATAATCATTTATATTACACATATTGATATTTTGTTATAAATATTAATCTAAAAATGTTTTTAAAAATCCTTTTCTTTTTTTCATATTCGCATATCAAATAAATAATAATAATAATAAATAATAATAATAATAATACAAAAATAATACAAAACTTTTCATTTTTCTTTCTAATTGTCATCCATAAGGTTTATACATCGTTAAAACAATTTCTCGTTAGTGAAAATAATAGAAATGAAAAAAGAGAGAGATAGAGGAAGAAAGAGTTCGATGCAGACAGGTCGCTAAACAAAATTTTGTAAACCCGTTCGAAAAGCATCGCGTGCATCGGTGTTAGTTATGTGTACACTGGTTGCTTTAGACGCATATACTCTACACATCTACTACCCTCTGACCACACTTCAGCCTGAATATTTCAAACGGCAAAATACTGACGTTAATCCCACACCAAAAAACTATAAGGTTTCTATGACCAGAAAGAAAAAGATAAAAAAGAAAAACGAAATATACAAATAGATTCTAATTGCTGATGATTCGGTCATGTTTCATAAAACCTACAATCATTTTTTTTATTTTCACACGAAAAATATAAATACATTATTTTTATCGACTTTAAATATTGCGAATGACAAAAAAAAATATATATCCCGTCCGATATCCAGCAAAAATCGTTCATCAATTTATTTATAATAAAAAAAACAAAATGACAACAACCATGACGAAACCTCATGTGGGATAGCAAAAATTTTGTAGAAAAATTAAAACATTCTTAATTCAACAATTCTGACAAACTGAAAATTAATTAAAAACCAGTTTTAGCAACACTACGTATATAATATAATTCCTGAATTTATAATAGTGAACGAGAAAAGATATAATAGTATAAAGTCCTACATTCATGTTCCCGAATATATTTGCTCGTTTAAACTAGGGTCGCCAAGTGGAAAAGTTTCGGATGCTTCGCTTTAACGGACAATTCTTTATTTTAAAAAATCGTATGGACCATTTTGATAAATAACACCTCGTATATATTTAACTTAGGCGAACATAACTTTTCGATGAAATTGTTCACACGACATTACTACGTTTTATTCTCTGACCAGAAAAATATAGTGGTATCTCTCTTTCGTACCAAAATCGTCTAAAATTCCGTTGTAAATATTCGTTAACTATCTTACACATTAGATAAATCAGGCTTTGAGTACACCGTAGATCATCATCTTTCATCCGGTATACGCGTTTTTCACATTTACTTTCTTATCTTTGAATAACTCTTGATACAACGAATGTGTGATATAATAATGTGACATAGAAGAAGAAATGTCGAAATATTTTTCCTGCTAAAATTTTACCATCATATTATGTAGATAAAAAATAAAAATTAAAAATACAAATGTTTGTATTAAACGTTTAAGATTTTACTCCCGAAGTAAATGAGTATGATACATCGGCAGAATATAAGAACACATAGTCAATACTCATTTAAATATGCAACGATAATTCAATCGAACTTCGTTTTTTATTTGAAAAATTAATTGCACGGTCTTTTCTAAATTTTCTATTAAATCAATTGCAGCTAGAATTGTTAAAATATATTCGATTATTATTTCGTCAACATTTATGTATCCGATTAGATCGTGGTCCCAATTACATTTCTGTTCGATAAAATTTTTCTTGATAAAAGACTGGAACGCTCGCTTTCCTATATATATTTGAATTTCAAGTATGTATTAGTGGATCATGTATGTATTTATATATTTTTTTTTTTTAAGTACACATTCATTCTTTAGTTCCTAGCCAATTTTTGCTAACGCGATCAAGATTAACCGTCATTTACCATTAGAAAAATCCTACTCGTGGAATTATCGGAGAATCGATAAAAATCCTTCGAGATATCGTATTACTACCTAAGCTTTTCGAGACGTTTGCTTTGGAACGATAAGTGGAAACGGGAACGAAATAAACGGGAATGGATTTATGGTCGTCGTAAAATCATTTCCCTTCCACTTTCTCTTCTTTCATCCTTTATAATAATAATAATAATAATAATACATAATCATAATCATAATCATTATCATCATAATCACATATTTGAATATCGAATTTATTCCAAGTAAAAGCCGTGAAAAATAATCAAATTTAAAAAGGAATTTAAATAAAATAAATGTAAAAAAAAATATTTTTGTTTCCAAGTTACCGTTTCGAATTAAAAAAAAAGGAAAAAAATAAATTCCGAACAACAATATCTAACTCGATCTTTCCTACCCTCTCTTGGGATTATAGCGAATCGGTTTATAATCTATCTTACTGTAAAAACTTCAAACGGAAAAAAAATAACTCGAAAATCGAATTTGAAGTAGATCGATCAGCGAATAGGAAAGGTTTCAGACAAACGAAAGAGAAAAACGGTTATGTGAGTCCAGATCGAGGGAATTCAAACGTGACTAACAGTTATATCATGGCACGCAAATATATATACACATCTCCGGAGAAATAAAAGAAAGAAAGAGAGAGAGAGAGAAAGAAGTGAATATTTCGAGTTTACCGAACTGAAACTGTTCGGTGTAACGTCATTTTCTTCTTTTAAAAAAATACAGATGATAATTAATAACGAACCGTTGTCATGGTGCGTGATATCGATGCATGATTCGATCAAACTGTATGAAACCCTTTCGATGAAACTCAAACGGATTAATCACGTTCTCTCTTTTTGCTCCCTACCTTCTTCTTCTTCTTCTTGTATTTATTTCTATCTCACTTAGAATCACGACAACTACGAAGAATAGAATAAGAAGAATAAAAAGGGAGAAAGGTTGCTTCCATCCGAGGGAAATATAAAATTTCCCTTTACGAAATCTCGTTCCACGTTGGAAGAAGGCGGTAAAAGCGTTTAAACGATGATCCAACCAACACCATCAACCCTTTCACATTCCTTCCCATTTTCTCTCTCCCTCTTTAACTCTAACACATTCGACGTGCATGCCTCGGGTTTGGAACGGGTCGTTTGAGTTTCGACTTGAACTCGAGCCAATTTGCCGGGTATATACGCGTTGAGCAGAAGAGAGGAGTCTCTGTTAGAGTTTCGGCACACCGTCGTGAACCAACGAACCGTTTTGGCGTCGTAAGGACGAAGGAATCGTTATGGCGATTCGCGATAAAATTCTTATTCCTTGCTTTTACCACTCACGTCGATACAACTATTAACCTACTACTACTACAACTAATAGCTTCCGTCTTTTGTGTATTCGTCTATTTAAGTATACGTATGTTTAGCAGGGTATCAGTGTTTGTGTGTGTGTAATATATACGAGTATGAATATACGTTTGTATGTGTGCGTTTGTAAAGAAAGAGGACGGAGATAATAAAGGCAGGAAGTCGAAGCATAGTCTAAACGTTACTCGCTTCGGGCATTCGATTATACCTCGCCAAGCATCATGGTTGCAAAGCAACTTTCTTGAAACACGAATAAACGAAAGATCACGTTCGTCGCCTTTGAGATTTGCGCTTATCTTCTTCCTGTTTGTTTGACTAGCTTTAGCAGCAACGTATAAGATAAGCATGTGTGCCTCGATTTCAGATAAATTGGAGGACACAGGTGGAGCAAGATGAGGATACGGAGGAGGAGGAGGAAACGGTGAAAGTAACGGTACCTTCTTTAAAGGATCCGATCTCGAAATCGCATCCCTTTAAGGTACCCCTTTTACGAGATCTTACGTTACGATAGAATTTTCTAACATAAGATCGTCTTTTATCGTTCATCCATCTTTATCTATCATTCTCTTTGACTTTATTTCTCTCTCTCTCTCTCTTGCATTTACCCTCGTTTACTTTGTTTAAAACGAAATCCTTCGAAGAAAATATGAATGCCTATATAAATATACGAAATGGTGGAAATCGATATGGATTTCTTTCTTTTTTTTTAAATATAAACAAAAGAAACAGACGACAAAAATAATAATAATTGTAATGTCAAATTTAATCGTGCGAATATATCGAAACGAGGATTTCATTATTAGCCCTTACCTAAATAGGAATCTCGTTACGTTCGATTAAACGATTACGTTGGCTATAAAATCAGGATGGAGTTGTAAACGAGGTGGCATTAAATTCTGTAGTACCCTACCGTGGAAACGCGCGTTAATTTGCGCCAATTACACTAACCTATAATTGTACCTACACCATTCCTCTCTTTTCCACCCACCCATTTTCCCTCTCTCTCTCTCTATCTATCTATCTATCTATCTTCCTTTTTTAATTCTGAATCTCTATCCGTCTCTTTTTATTTCTCTCTTCTTAGTATTACGGAATTTCTTCTTGCCAAGTGGAGGAAAACAGGATTTCTTCTTTTCAAACGTAGACTGCGATTTTCTCGAAATCTTTACGTCTTCCTTTCTTCATCCCCGATACACTGAAGCACCACAACAACCAACCACCAACCGCAGAAGCAACAGAAGGCAGTACATTACTATTCCCAAAGAATGGAAAAATGTTATTTCACAACTCGGAATTTCTCTCTCTCTATTATCTCTCTCTCTCTCTCTCATTCCTTTTTCTTCTCTCCGTTTGAATCATAAATTTCATTGTACTCCGTATTTTGCGCCGGTTGCTCTTCCATATATCCTGATATCCCCCTAGAACTCAACCTCGTTTCCGCGAAACGCGTTTCAAAGCTCTTTCTCTCTCACTCTCACTCTCACTCTCTCTCTCTCTCTCTCTCTCTCTCTCTTTCTCGCGGTTACTTTGATTCACCCGTCTAAACAAATGTACATTTTGACTACCGATACCACGTAACATTGAAGTACTTTAGAAAACGCTTTTATTTCTACAAAAGTATGAAGTTTAGAGGTGGGGGAATACTGGAATAGGGGTAAAAGGTAATATGGGGTGGGTAGTGGTTCCTTACAGTTAATAAAGAATTTTAATCTAAAATTCCTTTTCAATTCAAATTGCTCTGAACAAATTTGATCTCTCAGTTTCCGTTTAATTTATAATGATTTATATCGACGTATATACACGTATATTCCTTTCATTTACGATTAAAGAAGGAAAGATACGTTTGAACGAAACTTACGTTTTCTTCTCAAACGCTATATCTAAGCTAATCTTCTTCTTCTTCTTCTTCTTCTTCTTCTTCTTCGTTTTCTTTTTAGTTCATTTTATTTTGTTTCATTTCTCTTTCTCTTTCTCTCTTTATGTCTATTCATTCTCGTTAATTAACTTTATCTAGGGAAATATTAAGTACCTATCCTTGCATTACATAGTTAAATCATTATAATATCATCATCATTCTTTGCGTCTAACAATTATTTATATCATCCACCCAATGGATATGTATATATATCCCGCTTTTTCATAAATAAATTCTCATAAATATATACATCTATCCCTTTCTCTCTCTCGCTACTTTTTTCTTTTTTTATACATTCGTATAACTACGCTCGGTGTTATGATATCATATCATAAAAATGATATCAAAAATGAGAAGAAGAGAATTCGTTAAATAAACTGTATTACCATCGTCGTTTAAATTTATTACACTGCGTAAAACATTTCATAAATTACACCGCATTCATTTATACACGGATAAAAAACGGATCGTCTTCGTACACATAATTGTATGTACATTTTAATAATAATCAAAAAAAAAAGAAGAAAAAGAAAATAATAATAATAATAAAGAAGAGAAAAAAATAGGATGTAATTGCGATTCTTACGTTTTGAAAAGTTTCGGGAACATATGCGAGAGCGTAATCTCGTAACTGACTACTAATTAATTCGAAATATTTCAATTGGTTTCGTTTCTTTTTGATTTTCTTCGTTTCGAATAGAAAGTGGGTGGCCTCCTCCCATCACAACCACCCCCACTCAATTCACTGCACCTCAACTTCCTTTCCATCTCCTCGTACACCTCTATCATCGACGCACATACCTTTCTCGCGTTAACATATACAGTTTGATATTGCCGGTAGTAGTGCAGCAGGGGAGGTTAGCCTTTGTAGCGCAATAATTGGAGAAATTCTTGCCCCGGAGCAACGAATAAATTCGGTAGAGACGATGGTGGAGTAAGGTGTTGGTGAAACAGTTTCGTTACGTTCTCTCTTCTCTCCCCCCTACCTCCCTACCTTCCACCCTTCCTCCCTCCCTTCTTCCCTTCTCTCCACCTTTATCTCTTTCTCGTGCACGCGAGATAATTATACGCAAAGTTTAATGCGTTTGTGAGCGGCACAACTTTTGCCGGTAACACCGACGTCATTAAAATTACACGGATCGCGTGTCCCATCGCACGCGAAATTCCATTGTAATGCGTTAACGTTCGTATCATCAGAAACCCAAGGAAAAGAGAGTGTAAGAGTGAGATAAATAGAATTAGAGAGAGAGAGAGAGAGAGTTACGTATCGTTGAAACACAGTCGACACGTTTTCTTCCGTAACATCGTTAAAACGTGTACTCGACAATCTTGTTAACGCATAGCTATGTTGTCGTTGGATGTACGACTATTCTACAATTCTATAGCAACGAACTGTAAATATCACTTTATAATAAGCATACGCTTTTACACCATTGTCATGCAACGCATATCCGTGCGTTATCTTTAATAATTTGACATACGATAATAGATCATTTCACACGTATCTCACGCATCTCACGCATACACACGCACGCGGATATATAATATAACTATCTATTTTTACGAATTAATTATTATCAATAAGGATTCATGGAATACCCGTACGAATCATACGGATTAGTCGCGTCATACATCGATAAATAAAAAACAATAAAGAGAAGGAAAAGCAGAAGGAGAAGAAGAAGAAGAAGAAGAAAAAAAGAAAAAAAAGAGAAAAAGAAATCCTTCGGTGTAATTTTCTACTAGACGTAATTTCAAGCTATAGTCAAGAAGAAAAGGACCAAGCAAGGAGAAACCCTTGTGTTGGAACGTATCATAAATTACATCGCCATTTTTACTTACAGTTCCTTCCAATTTTTACGATACCATCCAATGCCGAAGGTCTTAATCTCGTTCTCTCGAGGAAGTTACTTCGAGGATTCACCTTTAGATCTTTCGTGTTCTCTCTCTCTCTTTCTTTTCACTCTCTCTAATTTTCGATACCACCGATAACTTCAGCTACGTATCGACGACTAAGGAGAAACTTTGTAAAGCTTTTCTCTCTCTCTCTCTCTCTCTCTCTTTCTTTCTTTTACGTTCAACGTTATGTGATAGCTTTATAAACATATCAAAATCAACCTATAATATCGTAGGTGCATACATTTATACGTATTATACTTATACGTGCAAGTGCAAGTGCACATGCACAGAGCATGTGCATCGATTTCAAATTATTCGTGCGACGTTTCCGCGCTTTTATCGCAAAATTCTATTAAATATCGGGCGAGAGTTAAAACGCCCCCCCCCCTTACAAAACGTACAAATGGATATTTCTTTTATCGTGGTAATAACACCGGCCTGTTTCGTTTATTCGTTCATTTTTAATATAGGATACTGCGAATCAGATTCCAATCTTTTGGCGTTTATAAAATCCAAAACGTTATAACGACGGTATTACGAAGCGTATCGACGCGAGAGAGAGAGAGAGAGAGAGAGAGAGAAACAGAAAGAGAGAGATGAAAACAGATACCGATCAAAAGTAATTCTCGCGGTTGATATTTTTTTTTTTTCGAGTGATCCTATTTTTTATTACTCACTTTTATTTATTTTCATCCATTTTATTTATTTTATTTTTATTTTTATTTATTTTCTTTTTTCCTCTTTTTCTTTTTATTCATTCATTTCGTTTTATTTTTCAAAGGTGTGGCAAATTCGTGCGGCAAATTAATGCGCTGCCACCTACCAAGAACCCCCCTCCTCCCACCCACCTACCCACCCTCATCACCTCTCTCACCGATGACGATCGGGTTTGCGAATTCCAATTATTTTAAATTATATAGGAATATAGGTGTAGAACGGGGCGCGGGAGTGGAGAAGAGGAAGGGCCGAAAAGAGGGGCGAGTGTTAAGGGGGGAAAAGAGGATAGAAAAAAAATTCATTAACTCGCTGGAATCGGAAAACGTTTGCCGAAGTCGTGTCCTGGTTTCTCTATACACAACGATCGCATCGTGCCGTGTACTCGATTTAATTGCTTCTCTTTGTAGACGTTCTCGTATTCTAAACCGTAACCTTATTCCCGACGTCGAATCTCTGTCTCTATTATTTCGTTCAACTCCTTTCTGTCTCTGTCTCTGTCTATCTATCTTTTCCTAATACCACGACCGAGGGGATGAAGAAGTAACTTTAAAATTGTTAACTTTCATACGCTTTGTTTTTCATTCATTTTCTATTCGAATTGAAGGAAGATAGGTAAATAAAAAAAAAAAAAAAAAACACCACAAAAGTAAATACATTTTAAATGTACGTACGCGTAGGTATATGCATGTAGATGGTGTATGCGTATGCTCGTGCACGTATTTATCAAATATTTTCCATTCGCGTTCGATTATACCTTCGAGCATTAAATAATATTTTGCGTAGGATATAACTGTTTTTTAATGTCGCATAAAGGGAAAATGGAAATAAGAAAACGTGGTGTCCTGATAATAATCTTTTACTGTCTCGCGATAATAACGAGACACAACAAAATATTCGTCGATACTTTTATCCTCAGATAAGATCCTTTGTACGGGAATGCATATTCAATCATTCTCTATCTTTCGTTTTTTTTTCTGTTTTTTTTTTTTCTTTATTTCTCTTTTTTTCTCTGCTTTTCCTTTTCGATCCAATTATCCTTTAATATATACTCCAATATTTGAGAGCTTAATACCTTAGCCATGAAGTTCCTCTTATAGAGTTCGGAAAGATAGAGAAGAAAAAAAGAAAAAGAAATAGAGATAGAGAGAAAGAAAGAAAGGAAGAAAGAAAGAAAGAAGGAAAGAGAGGTGACGCTTTCGATCCTTTGTACGTGTTCCTTTACCTTCGGGAATATACTCGATCCGTGTCTGAAAGCTTCAGTGTCTTCACAATTTCTCCGTAATCAAACAAGTCTTTTTTCTTGTTTACCGTACGACGTAGAAACTGGACGAAAAGAAAAGACGAAAAGAAAGGACGAAAGGAGAGATAGGGAAAAATAAAAAGAGACGTAAAAGAGAAAGAAAATAAGGAGAGCTTTTCCCAAAGAGCTTACTTTCCTCCTTGAAATCGTATCGTCAAGTTTAATACGGTCCGGCTCGTAAGCTCGAACTTAACAGTGTACCGATGCGGAATTCGTAAACATTAGTACGGATAGCGAACGAGATAGACAGACTGGGATAGAAATAGACGGAGTATGTATATGTAAGAGGAAGGGAGACAGAGAGAGAGAGAGAGAGAGTGAGAGAGAGTAAGCTTAGAGCATTGTTTGCACCACAAACTTCATCGTGGTGTGTCACCCTGTGCTTCGCCCTTTGCTACTTTGCCGTAGATTCCGATATCCTAGAAATTAGCCTTGTTCCCAGAAACATCAAAGCCGTCTCGTTTATTCTGCTTCAACGTCGACGACATAGTAACTTTGTCTATTTCCCTCTCCTCCTCTTCTACTATCCTCTCCACTCACTCTCTATCTTTACCTCTCATTGTCATTCTCCATCTGCCTATCTCTGTGTCACTGGTCTCCCCCCTTACTCCCCCCTCCACCTCTCTCTCTCTCCTCTCTTTCAGGTTATATCCATTCCCGGCGGAATATATCCACTCAAAGGTCCATTAGAGTTTACGGCGCTTCGCGATAATCCAATAATGTTTTCAATTAACGAACTTCGTTTGGCAAAATTTTGTCATCCTCCTCCCTACTCTTCCTACTCCTTCTACTATCTTCTCTCTCTCTCTCTCTCTTTCTCGATCTATCTATCTATCTATTTTTTCTTTCTAATGTCTTTTCTATCTTATTCCTGCCGGTCTTCCTTAACGCGGATAATATTAACGTTGCCGTATTATATTATCGGTAAAGAAAGAAGCTTCTACTCTTTCCGTAGCTTGGACGTATTCTCGAGTGGAAAAAGCTACGAACGAAAAGACACTTTGATCTGCCCGATAAAATGCTACTCCTTGTTCACCATCGCTATGCTGCTGGTTGCTGAGATCGATCTTTTGTTTATAAAATAGAATATCCAATAGAGCTCCTTATTCTTCTCTTCTTGTTATTTTATAATATATATATATATACGTAGATTAAATATTTATAATAAATTTCTTTTAATATGGTAGAGAGAGAAATAAATAAATAAATAAATAAAAAAAAAAACAAAAGAAAAAATGACTATCGTTCGTTTCGAAATAAATTTGATCGTTGAAATTTTTGGCGAGAAAAAAAAATGTATGTGAAACAATTTTTATGAATAGATTGTAAAATAATTAGATAGCAGAGAATAACGCGATTTAAATGAATTAGATTTGAAATGCCGATAAACATGAAATGTTTTCACTAACGGTATCGTTATTTACGATGATAATTTCACTTGAACGTTAGCAAAAAAAAAAAGTCCTCAACTTATTTCCATGAATTCGAATCGTTTTAAGATCGACGATCTCAAGTATGTGAAGAGCTTTAAAAACGAACTCGTCGTCGTGGTGTATCGGAAATAAGTCTAAATATATCCATACATGCATACATGCATACCATACATACATACATACATACATACATACATTAATACATTATGACATAGAAATATACACGCATATATACGTGCAATAGAATCGCCGTTATTTTCAAATGCTATAGAAACCCATAGGAAGAATCTTTCAAATAGGATCGTAGTTCGTTTATATCGTATATAAACTTTATTACGTAGGTAGTAGAGCACGTCTCCGAACAGTGTTCGCCATTTTATCGTAAAGTACGCGGATATATATATATATATTTGTAAGAAACTGTTCTCGTTCCTGATGTCGATCCTGAATATTTCTTCTCATTCGTTCTTTCATTTTTTTTT